>NW_015505990.1:318051-318757 GCF_001515645.1 Sinocyclocheilus grahami
TATCGTTGACATGATTGCAAAGATATTATTTAAACTGAGCTGGATGTTGACATCACTGAATTCAATGATGAACTGTCTTTAACTGAAAAATTTGTGTTTACTATTGTCATTTTGCATTATTGACACTATTTTCCTAATTAATGCTGTTCAGTTGCTTTGTCACAATCTGTATTGTTAAAAGCGCTATATAAATAAAGGTGACTTGACTTGACTTGACTTGACACTTTAATGTTTCAGATCATCAAACAAATTTTTAAATTACACAAAGATAATGCAAGTAAATACAAAATGCAGTTTTTAAATGATGATTTCATTTATTAAGGGAAAAAAGCTGTCCAAATCTACGTGGCCCTACGTGAAAAATTAATTGCCCCCTCCTGTTAAATCATGAAAGAACTGCAATTAACCACATTATTTTAGAAAGCTGAGTTAAATTTCACTAGCCACACCCAGGCCTGATTACTGCCAGACCTGTTGAATCAAGAAATCACTTCAATAGAAGCTGTCTGACAAAGTGAAGCATGCTTAAAGAGCAACACATCATGCCGCGATCTAAAGAAATTTAAGAACAGATGAGAATCAAAACAGTTGACAAGAATCAGTTTGGAAAGGGTTATAAAGACATTTCTAAGGCTTTGGGACTCCAGCGAACCACGGTCAGAGCCATTATCCACAAATGGAGAAAACTTGGAACAATGGTGAACCT
>NW_015505990.1:319177-326817 GCF_001515645.1 Sinocyclocheilus grahami
AAAAAGAACATCATACCAACAGTCAAACATGGTGGTGGTAGTGTGATGGTCTGGGGCTGCTTTGCAGCTTCAGGACCTGGATGACCTGCCATAATTGACGGAAGCATGAATTCTGCACTCTATCAGAAAATCCTGAAGGAGAATGTCCGAGAATCAGTTTGTGACTTCAACTGTTATGTAGTTGGGTTATGTAGCAGGACAATGATCCCAAGCACACCAGCAAGTCCACCTCTGAATGGCTCGAGAAAAACTAAATTAAGGTTTTGGAGTGGCCAAATCAAAGTCCGGACTTAAATCTGACTAAGATGCTTAAACAGTCCATTCATGCTCGAAAACCCTCCAATGTGGCTGAATTAAAACAATTCTGCAAAGAAGAGTGGGACCAGATTCCTCCACAGCGATGTGAAAGACTCATTGTCAGTAATCACAAACACTTGATTGCAGTTGTTGCTGCAAAGCGTGGCACAACCAGTTATTAGATTTAGGGGGCAATTACTTTTTCACGTAGGGCCAGGCAGGTTTGGACAGCTTTTTTCCCTTAATAAAATAAATAATCATTTAAAAACTGCATTTTGTATTTACTTGCATTATCTTTGTGTAATATTAAAATTAGTTTGATGATCTGAATCTTTTAAGTGTGACACATATGCAAAAAAATGTAAAAAAACAGGAAGGGGGCCAACACTTTTTCACACCACTGTATATACACAATTCTGGATGTCATTGGAACTTTTTCAACTGATGCTTTATATTTGATCAAAATAGCATTACTGCTGGTTATTAATGCTTTCAAGAGAAGAGCAAATGTTTTCAAATGCAACCTTTGTCATTTGTCCTTGTACATTTGAGGTGGAGATGAAGCATTATCATCTGCTCATTTCTCTGCTCATGGCCTTTTTTAGGAAGAGTAATGCAGAGGCTTTCAGTCTCAAGTTAACACACACACACACACACACACACATACACACTCGGCCGGATGCTTCTCGCGGTGCTGAAACTAAATTGGACGGCTTTCCACACACAGGATCTCAGATTCTCACATACTCCATCTCTGTCCAACATTCGCACACACACACACACACACACACACACACACACACAGAGAGAAACTCAACACTTGCCAAACACTCTGTGAGCAGAGATTGGCTTTGATGAGGAAATCAGACTCTGCCTTCAGATCCTGCCGGAATGATCATGCATTGGCAGACAGTTTTATCCAAAGCAACTTACATTACATTAAAAGTGAACTATTAAAAAGAATAGCTGAACATAAGTTCATAAATAAAATATATTGTTTAAATTGTTACTGCCTTGAGTTATTATTTTGGAATAAATATAAAATGCTTAAAAACACTGACTTGATGAGATTCATATTTGGCTTTAATAAATAGAATATTGATTACATTGCTAATGTAAAATATAAAATATAATGGGAGTTTTTTCTGATAGTGTAAGTAATGTTTATTTATCCAAGAAAAATTGACTGGGACATGAATTTACATTTGATTAAAAAAAAAGAAGAAAAAAACCCCCTCATTTCAGAACAACACCGATATATATATATATATATATATATTAGCATTGGGCAATTTAAGGTAATGTCATTTCTTTCTCTCTTTCTCTTTCCTTCATTCTTTCTGTCTGTCTTTCTTTCTTGCCTGCCTTCATTTATTTTTTTCTTTCTTTCTTTCTTAAATGACAAAAGCACATATAAATAACTCAAATTGAAACTAAATTAAAACTGAAAATATAACAATAAAACCCAATTAAAAATACTATAATATTATATAGTAAAAGAACTAGAATATAAATAATACTAGAAGAATATCGCTATAATAAAAAAGGGATTCAGACTGATGCAACATCTCCAAAAGCAATATCATGAACAATGTCATGAATTTGACATTTATAAGAGACAAAAATGAAAGTATTTAGCTGGGAAATGTGTATTTAAAGCAATGGCCCAGTTTCCCCAACAAAAGTGCTTGTTTCAATAGATCTCCTGCAGCAGATACAGAAGAAGATTGACCCGAGCTGTCAAAGGATGTTTAGTATGCACGCGCTTCTCTCTCACAGACAAATCCTGAAATAATCTTGTTATATTTAATCTGAAGTGTTCTGGTGGGAGAAATGTTTAAATGCAAAGCTTCAATGCACTGCATACCAGACGCTCCTGATCATTTCTAGCGCTGTATGCCTTTAAGCACGACATCGGTCTCCAGGGGCTGTTCAGAGAAAGATGCTGTTCACACAGTAATAGGAAGACAGCATGGACGCTTGGCACGTCCTCAGACTGTCTGACCACCGACGGATGAATCCATCTCACGGCACGAGGGGGTTTCATTATGCAACAGCTCAGTATAATCACAGATTACAAAACCTTTCAGCATATTTCCTCATGCAACTACACGACAAGCTCACTGTGAGAAAAAAAACTACTCCATAAGAAATAAGCAAAGCTTTGAGACTTGTTATGAAATATAATCGCATTTGATTTATTGCAGGGCTGTTTCTCCCCTGCATCTCTCTCTCTCTCAGCGGGTCTCCATGCACTCAATGAACCCGTGCGTGTCCACGTCTGTTCCAGGATTGTGATGTCATTTAGAGTAGAGACAGTGGCTTTCAGGAGACACGGGACGTCCCCCGGAGGCCCTTCACATCTGCTTTCATATCTCAGGCCTCCTCTGTGCGGACATAAAGCTCATATTGCTCATTTCTACAAGAAATATTAGATGCGCTGCATCTTTGGACGTGACTAAACACACACACAGATACATTATATAGGGGTAAGATGAGAGAAGATGCCTCCCTTAAAAACAATTAAGTGTATTTATTTTTAAATAGTAACATATTTAGATACAAGTTTAGCATGTGCATCAGCCAATGTGTTATTAAAGGAAATAAATAGTACATTTTTCAAAATTAGGTGTCATAGCACAAAATGTAAACCTAAAATGTCTTCTACTACCTGGTTAAACTTTTATTTTACTTTGTATATAGTGTCATTAATGGAAAATACTAAATCAACTATTCTATTTAAAACTGTTTTGACAATTTAGTTAAATAATCGAATAAAGATGAAAGACAAAGTAAAATCTGAGTACAAGAGATTCATCTGAAAGGGTCATTTATTTTATGACTTATATACAGGCATATGAATATTTACATACTGTCCATATTTTAATTGAAGATATGTCAAAATAGCAACAGTATGAATGCAAACAAAGCTTTTACTCAACTGGCTTATAGGTTTTAATGAAAAGCGGAGATGTCTGAAATGTACATCTAATTCATGGAAATACTGAATAATAAGCCCATTAATTATAAGAAGAAGTATAAAGAAAAAAATAACATCATGCCAATTTGGGCCTTCTGTGCCAATTCTGGTGGCCCATCTTACCCCAAAGGTCTAATTTGATCTGTTTAGTTCAAAATAAAGACCGTTTCAACTGACAAAATCTCACAAATGTTGGTCTTCAGATGAATAACAAGATTAAAAATAGCATAGCCATTCATCAAAAGTGTTGAGATGGGATTTTGTGCCATCTTTGGTCGTTTTTATGTAAGACACAGAGGGGTTATTCACTAAGAATGAATTGTGTTCACTGAAAGTGTGCTTTAATTGCATGTGCTGCTCGTGTTGTTTTAGCACCTGACTGACTACAGGAATCATGTAAATCAGGTGATGATGCATTAACGCATACGAAATCAGTGTTTATCACAATTTGCATGAGTTCAGGAGGATGCAGCAGACTCGGTCTCATCCATTACCTCATGACACAAAACACATCAGCATCTGCATGTCATGATTCAGTACAATGCCATTGCCATATATCACAGTATCATAATCACGACCGTTACTGATCCAAATAAACTCTGAAGTAATGACAAAAAAAATCAGTACTATTATCTAAAATACCAATGCAATATTGTGAAAAAAAATAAAATAAAATCATGGTATACTGAGATATCCGACTCAGCTCTACGATCTGGTGATTTACACAAGATGCTTTATTTCGGCCAAACAACGAGAGGTTTAAGCTGAGAGAAATGTATATTATTATGATCAAAGTCAGTAGGATTTTTTTTTTTATTCAGCAAGGACATATTAATCAAAAATACCAGTAAAGACGTTTATATGTTACAACATTTAAACAGAAAACATTTATTTTGAATTGTAGGCTAAAAATAATATTTCACAATATTGCTGTTTTTACAAATAAATGCAGTCTTGAGCAGAAGAGACTTCTTAAAAAAACAACTAAAAATATTACTGAATAAGCTTTTGAAGCTTTGTGTCTGCAGTGAAACTATGATGTCTTATAAGGTCATCCAAGTAAGCCGATTTTGGAATTTGAACTAGAAAGATGTTTTAATTTGGCTAAATGTTGGGAAGTTCAAGCTGAAAGAAATGTAGATTATAAATATGCCTCTTCGTTTAAGTAGGAAATCCCAGATCCAGTGAAAACTGTGTTTTAACTAATATTTGTGTGTTGAAGTTATGCTGTTTTAGATGAGAGATGCTTGTGTAGACAATAGACATCCGAACTGTTATTAATCTGCACAGTTGCACTTTCAAATGAATGTTATATTTCATATAACAGCATGGGATGTGCTACATGTTTTTAATACAAAGTTTGACATCGAAAATCTGGAATCTGAGGGTGCAAAAAAATCGAAATATTGAGAAAATCACCTTTAAAGTTGTCCAAATGAAGTTCTTAGCAATGCATATTACTAATCAAAAATGAAGTTTTGATATATTTATGGTAGGAAATTTACAAAATATCTTCATGGAACATGATCTTTACTTAATATCCTAATGAGTTTTGGCATAAAAGAAAAATGGATAATTTTGACCCATACAGTGCATCGTTGGCTATTGCTACAAATATACCCCAGCGACTTAACACTGCTTTTGTGCTCCAGGGTCACATATGATGTTTGCACTAATAAAAAAAAAGTCTATGCAAGTGTAGAATAAGTATAGAATATGTGTGTTGTCATGTCATGTGTGATCTACATGTTTTGTTTGTGTTGCAGTATTGGAGTTGTTTTCCATGCTGGGTGTCACATACACGGCCGCTCTCACTTTCTTTAGCTTCTCTCTGTGAAATTCAATAGATCTGAGACTGCTGAATCAACATATCTAGTCTCAATAAGCCCAACTTAACCAGCAGGCACTATATGCGCAGTGTAGTCAGTGCACTTTCAGCATTTTATGAGTTGATTTATGTGTGTTAATCACAGTAATGGGGTGATGCTGTACAGTTACACTAAAGCTGAAATGTGCAGAGTAAGTAGGATTTTTTATTTTATAAAAAAAAATGAAATTAATGCTTTTATAGCAAGGATACATTAAATTGATCAAAAGTGACAGTTAAGACATTTATCATGTTACAAAAGATTTCTATTTCAAATAAATGCTGTTCTTTTGAACTTTCTATTCATCAAAAAATCCTGAAAAAAAATCACGGATACCATAAAAATAGCAGCACAACTGTTGTCAACTTTGATAATAATCAGAAATGTTTCTTGAGCAAATCGCTTTCTTTAGCTTCTCTCTGTGAAATTCAATAGATCTGAGACTGCTGAATCAACATATCTAGTCTCAATAAGCCCAACTTAACCAGCAGGCACTAAATGCGCAGTGTAGTCAGTGCACTTTCAGCATTTTATGAGTTGATTTATGTGTGTTAATCACAGTAATGGGGTGATGCTGTACAGTTACACTAAAGCTGAAATGTGCAGAGTAAGTAGGATTTTTTATTTTATAAAAAAAATGAAATTAATGCTTTTATAGCAAGGATACATTAAATTGATCAAAAGTGACAGTTAAGACATTTATCATGTTACAAAAGATTTCTATTTCAAATAAATGCTGTTCTTTTGAACTTTCTATTCATCAAAAAATCCTGAAAAAAAATCACGGATACCATAAAAATAGCAGCACAACTGTTGTCAACTTTGATAATAATCAGAAATGTTTCTTGAGCAAATCAGCATATTATTATGATTTCTGAAGGATCATGTGACACTGAAGACTGGAGGAATGATGCTGAAAATTCAGCTTTGCATCACAGGAATAAATTATATTTTACAATATATTCAAATAGAAAACATTTATTTCAAATTGTAATAATATTTCAAAATATTACTGATTTTACAGTATTTTTGATCAATTAAATGCAGCCTTGGTGAGCAGAAGAGACTTCATTCATAAACGCTCAAAAACTCTTGAGTGGTAGGCAGCTTTGTGTCTGTAGTGAAGCTATGATGTCTTAGAATAATGCTGTCTAAGTAGGCAGCTCATTAGATTTTGGAACAGAGCTAAAGAGCGAAAGCATGGCGAGTGTACATCAGCAAGTGTGAATGAAGCACAATCCCTTTCAAAGCACAGTGGGGAAAAACCCTCTTTACTCAAACTGCGGCTGGCAAACAGCCCAGAGATCTCAGCAGAAGCAAAAATAAAAGAGGAGTCGGGTCTGTCTGAAGGCACCGCAGTGACGCGCTTAAACAAATACAATGAGCCTCCTGCCAAGACGACAGAATGAATTAGCTGCAGCGCCTCGATCCTCGGCCACCGGAAGACGACTGAGAGTCTGTGAAGGCTATTTGAGGTCTGATTAAGTGCCTTTTACGAGAGCCGTGAAACTTGGCATTAAATCTGACGACTGAGGCGGATTCTGATCTTGAAGACTGGAGGAATGATGCTGAAAATTCAGCTTTGCATCACAGGAATAAATTATATTTTACAATATATTCAAATAGAAAACATTTATTTCAAATTGTAATAATATTTCAAAATATTACTGATTTTACAGTATTTTTGATCAATTAAATGCAGCCTTGGTGAGCAGAAGAGACTTCATTCATAAACGCTCAAAAACTCTTGAGTGGTAGGCAGCTTTGTGTCTGTAGTGAAGCTATGATGTCTTAGAATAATGCTGTCTAAGTAGGCAGCTCATTAGATTTTGGAACAGAGCTAAAGAGCGAAAGCATGGCGAGTGTACATCAGCAAGTGTGAATGAAGCACAATCCCTTTCAAAGCACAGTGGGGAAAAACCCTCTTTACTCAAACTGCGGCTGGCAAACAGCCCAGAGATCTCAGCAGAAGCAAAAATAAAAGAGGAGTCGGGTCTGTCTGAAGGCACCGCAGTGACGCGCTTAAACAAATACAATGAGCCTCCTGCCAAGACGACAGAATGAATTAGCTGCAGCGCCTCGATCCTCGGCCACCGGAAGACGACTGAGAGTCTGTGAAGGCTATTTGAGGTCTGATTAAGTGCCTTTTACGAGAGCCGTGAAACTTGGCATTAAATCTGACGACTGAGGCGGATTCTGATCTGATAGAGCACAGTTCACACTGCATACAACTCACTGGCTTTACTTCTCTGTAGAAATGAACAATTCTTAGACTTGTGTGTCACTCCAAGCCCGTTTCCGCCACTGAATAAAAAATAAAAGAGGTAATTGTGACTTTTTATCTCACAATTCTGACTTTTTTTCTCAGAATTGCGTGAGAACAAAAGTCATAATAGCGAGACATAAAGTCGCAATTCTGAGAAATAAAGTCAGAACTGTGTGATATAAACTCGCAATTCTGAGAACATATAAGTCTCCCCCCCCCCCCCCCCCCC
>NW_015505990.1:327081-329686 GCF_001515645.1 Sinocyclocheilus grahami
AAAAAGTCGCAATTACCTTTTTTAATTTTTTATTCAGTGGTGGAAACGGGCTTCCATACATTCTTCTTTTGCTCATGCAACACAAAATAATTAATGAATTGTTCATACTGCGTACGAAAGCAGATAAAAAAAAAAAAAAAGTGTCTTGACATGCTCAACAAGTATCAATTTTATGCCGACACAATATTTTAGAACTAAGATTAATGATTTATATACAATGTAGAAATGTTCTTTATTTTTTTTTGCATGACATTAAATTCGACTTATTCATTTTCTTTGAGGTCACAAGCATGGAAATTACAATTTACAAACTGGAAAATAACAGAGTAAATAAACAGCGAGAAAAAACTGAAATAATAAATGCATATGAATTTAAAACAACATGATCATAAATAAAGGCAATTTTCATTTTAACTATATTATCACTCAACTCTAATCTGCTAAATGCAACTATAATGAAGATATTAAGATTATAAATATTAACATCATTATTTTCTGTAAAGCTGCTTTGAAACAATGCGTACTATGAAAATCACTATTATATTAATATATTTGGCTTGACTCATTTCCAAGTGAACTGTTCCTTTAAGAGCCAGATGAAAAGAGAGATGATTGATGGATGTTGACTCATGAATGGATGTCATCGTCCGATGTTTGCCCTTGCAATCTGACGCATTATAAAAGTGCCCACAACTGGTTTGGTTGTGCATGCTTCAGTTGCAACAAAACATACACAAAGGCCATCCATTACTGTAACTGACAACTGGAATAATCAGTTCAGGGAACTGTGGTTTGAGACAACTGAGCTTCCAGACAGGAATAACAACATTGCACAGTGACATTTCCCATTCATGCATACTGTCCAACACAAGCATGCATGTGACATTTGCACTTAAGTGTGTGATGTTTCGTTCACTGCTCGGAATGTCTTTCAGGATATCAAAAAGGTTGGTTTAATTATTTAACACTTATGCTGCTGTAAACCCAGCTAACAGGGAACGTTCTCGGAATGTTCTAGCAATGTTCTCAAAGTAAGGTTCTTCCAGTAACGTTAACAGAATGTTCATTCGAAGTTCTCAAAAGATTAGCAGAAAAACATTTATATATCGTTTATGAAATGTTTTGTTTTTCTGAAACGTTTTAGTTGGATGTTCGTTTAACTTTTTTTTAAATGTTACTACTTGTTTCAGAACATTCAGAGAACATTCAAAAGTAACATTCACATAATGATAAAAACGATCAAATGGAATGTTCATATAAAACATTACATTAAACACTGAAATCACTGGGGCTTTTGGTTTTTGGTTTTCCTGATAGCAAAACATTTTTAAAAATAGATATGAGCACAAGACACGAATAAACGGAATAAAACCATGAACATGCTGATAAAAGTTTTGTGCTCATGCAAAGCCAAAACCGTGGTAATCTGCACAAATCTAGTTGTGTTGTGTTGATCGGGATTTGTAGAACTGCTCTACTCAAAATCACCCTTTTCCCAATAAAACAACACAGTTTGAGTAAGCATAATCAATGTAAGATGATCTAAGATCATGTGCAAGTGTGTGCTGTGATCGGTTAGCTGGGCCAGTGTGTGCTGTGATCGGTTAGCTGGGCCAGTGTGTGCTGTGATCGGTTAGCTGGGCCAGTGTGTGCTGTGATCGGTTAGCTGGGCCAGTGTGTGCTGTGATCGGTTAGCTGGGCCAGTGTGTGCTGTGATCGGTTAGCTGGGCCAGTGTGTGCTGTGATCGGTTAGCTGGGCCAGTGTGTGCTGTGATCGGTTAGCTGGGCCAGTGTGTGCTGTGATCGGTTAGCTGGGCCAGTGTGTGCTGTGATCGGTTAGCTGGGCCAGTGTGTGCTGTGATCGGTTAGCTGGGCCAGTGTGTGCTGTGATCGGTTAGCTGGGCCAGTGTGTGCTGTGATCGGTTAGCTGGGCCAGTGTGTGCTGTGATCGGTTAGCTGGGCCAGTGTGTGCTGTGATCGGTTAGCTGGGCCAGTGTGTGCTGTGATCGGTTAGCTGGGCCAGTGTGTGCTGTGATCGGTTAGCTGGGCCAGTGTGTGCTGTGATCGGTTAGCTGGGCCAGTGTGTGCTGTGATCGGTTAGCTGGGCCAGTGTGTGTTGTGACCGGTTAGCTGGGCCAGTGTCTGCTGTGATTGGTTAGCTGGGCCGTGATCGGTTAGCTGGGCCAGTGTGTGCTGTGATCGGTTAGTTGGGCCAGTGTGTGTTGTGATTGGCTCCACTTGGTGCCTGGTCGGGAAATGTTACGACCATAGCGGCCTGCGAGCTTCAGTGTAAATATTGAGTCAATATCAAATCAATTTGAGCGCGATTTAAAGATGGCTCCTTATGCTTTCGAATAGCTCTTGCACCTACTTTGGTGTCTTTTTTTTATATCGGTGCACAACGACGCTTCAAGTCAAACGCGCAGCCACACGATTGGTCGATTATATACAATACCTGCATGTTATTGGACAAACGTGTCCCATATGAACGGTGCATATGGCCACCTTACTTGTTGCCTTCTCTAGTGCAGATTAACCAGGTCTCGTCCCATTCGTTGGTCATCATCACAAATCCCGGAAAATATGCGTTGTAGTCCAAAAGAGT
>NW_015505990.1:329829-355116 GCF_001515645.1 Sinocyclocheilus grahami
TTCTAGGCTCATCTGCTTGTTAAGTACATATTTTTAATAAACATACCAAAATTAGGGATTTTTATATGATTGTCTTCGTCCATATAGCTAAGTCACATTAAGTGTTTTATTTAAGCTAACGGTTTTCTATGAGGGAGATGGCAATGCTTAATGTGAAACTTTAACCGTTGCACTCATTCTGGGCTATTGTTTGTCTGTAAATAGGCTATTTATAAATAAGCTGTGCTGCACCTGCAGGACTTGCACGTCCATGTCTGTCAACGAACATTTCCGTCAGTAATTTCATTTACAAATTATATATAATTAATAATTATATATAATTTGTTGTACATATTCATTCATGTGTAAATAGTAATAATAATAACAATAATAATAATAACAGAATAAGCAGGCTAATCAGCCAAAATTGTAATGTTTTCAATAAAGGTGTGTATTCTGTAGACTAATGTTAACAGATAAATTAGATCTTGTTAATAAGAACTTTTGGGAGAATATAGGATAGAAGTCAAACATTTATGGCAAATTTATATCTTGTTCAATTATTTGACCGAACTGACAAATGACATGAAATTTGACATGAAAAATCACTGACTAAATGTAAAGGACACTTCATTATAAAAAAAAAAAAACATAACATAATTAAAGCGCTTTAGGTTTTCATAGCTTTGATAAGTGAAAGTGAAAAGTGAGGTGACATACTCGGAATTAGTGCTCTGCATTTAACCCATCCAAAGTGCACACACACAGCAGTGAACACACACACACCGTGAACACACACCCGGAGCAGTGGGTGTAATTCGCTTAATATTGTCTACACACATATTTAACATTTCTGCACTCACACAGACACAAAATGCAAGACTGAAAATTGAGTAGCCTAAATTAAAGTAAACTGCCTGAAAGTCACGATTAAAGTGCTGCGGATCAAACTGATCTTACCAAGCACCACTGAATATACTCTTCTGATCTTATCTGCAATGCAAAGATCTGTGTAATGTTTCAATGATTTCCTCATTTAAAGGCTGAAAATGTACATCTTGATGATGGATTTGTTTCTTACAAACACACAGCTTTTGGCTTCACCAGATGTTAACTGATGGACTGGAGTGGTGTGGATTATTGTGATGTTTTTATCAGCTGTTTGGACTCTCATTCTGACGGCACCCATTCACTGCAGATGATCCATTAATGGGAAGCTACATTTCTCCAAATCTGTTCTGATGAAGAAGACTCATTTTCAGCTAACATCCAGTATCTAACAGAACAAGTTTGGTTCATGTGGCTCTCTTTCGTGTTTCTTGATCAGGTGAGTAAGGCAGACAAACAAAATGTGCAGTGCTGGGTTGAGTTGAGAAGCCACTGAAAGTTCATCCCAATCAGCCATGATCACAACGAAACACTCAGTGCTGCCAAGGTCAGAGGAATATTCCAGCTTACTGATTCCATGCGTGATGTAAAGATCATGACACCAGTGGAGGGCCTGCATGCACTGTGTCACGCACCACTTGTTTTCTGGGAATCGACTGAGCTTGAAGGACAAGCAAACGACACACTCTCCACTGCCGCAGATTCAGCCTAAATCAAGATATTGAAAAGATGTAATGTTACACCCAACTGAAAGCTACTGAAGGAAAGTGATTAAGATGTTGGAGCATCAGGTATCTCATATTAAGTGATAAAGATCGATCCAAACACAGACACAAACGCTCGTCCAGTGCTCAGTGCTGCAACATGAGCGTGAGCTTTCACAGCAGTATGGGTGGAGCGAGTTGTAGTATTAATGGAACAGACTGTTGTCTGACTGGACTGGGCTGTAGTGCAACTACTGTACATACTGTACAACAATCCATCCTCTGTAGTCGTGTAGCTTTGCAGAGCGGTGTTGAAAAGCACCATTAATCAGATGTGTTAATAGAGTTTGATGTTGCTACGGCTAACAGTGTTGAAGGTAACAACTTTTGGAAGTAAGAAAAAAAAACGCATTACTCAAATTTTCTTCCACGTTATTATGGCCAGCAGTGTAAATAGTAACAAACTTTTTGTAAAAAAAACAAACAAACACAAATTTTATATTTCTGCAAAAATCTATATTTTGGCTCAAATTAAAAATAAATAAATAAATAATGCCCCGAGGCCATCTATTTGCTAGTGTATGAAAGGTGGCTAATAGGTAAACACATATTTTACACACTGGTTTTTCTACTGTACAGACCGTATATTCTATTGCCCTACACCAACCCTACCCCTCACAGGAGACTTTGTGCATTTTTTGATTTTCAAAAAAAACTCTCAATTCACTTTTCACAAGACCTCAATTTAGGTCCCCACCGTGACACAAGTCCCCATGAGTCTGTGTGTATTCAGGTTAAAGTCCCCACCAGAATATATAAACCTGTACACACACACACACACACACACACACACACACACACACACAAACACTCACACTCACACTCACACTCACACTCACACTCACACTCACACACACACTCACACACACACACTTACTTTTAGATACTGTATGTAAATATACAAACACAAAAATGGAGCACAAAGAAACAGCAGATTACAGAAACAGCGCGTAACAGCAGTTAGTTGTAGTTTGGTGTGTCCAGGATCAGTGACCCATCAGCTCAAAGGTTGCCGTGGGAAAAACTGATCCTGGAACACACAAAATGGGAATCTGCTGTAACGGATGCTGCCAATGAAGGCCCCTCATCAGACCCGCTTCCCATTCCATCTCATCTCCCATAGCGACCACATTATTACTCCCACAGTTTGTTCATCACTATCCTGTATCTAAACCTTACTATATGATTTCCCCAGTCTCTCTGTTTGGTTGGAATACAAAAGCAGGGCTGCAAAGCTCAACTATACTAATAGTTCCCAACAGGCAAATCCACTGGTGAGATTTCACTGGGATTGGTGTCAGATTTGAGTATGGTGACAACACTTTTGCTTTACATCCAGTCAAAGCATCAGGCTGCTGTGTGGGAAGTCACACACACACACACACACACACACACAATTAGAGAGGAGCCTTGTGATCGGATGGACACAAAGCTCGCCTTGTCTCTCGTTTCACTATGCAGATACGGATCTCGTAAAGTAACCACTTACTGTATCTCTATCTTTGTTGTTGATAAACCTGCAAAGAGCCTCGACTCTGCTCTTCAATGACGGTTTACATGTACACACACAGACAGACTGTCAAAATGACACAAGAGGGATTTCCAGGAATGAAACCTTTACTAATCGGGAAAATCAAAGCTTTAAAGTGCTGCAGTAAATCTGAGCAGCTTTTACCATGTCATAACTTTCAACCTTTGTCCTTCATAACAATATATGGCAAGCACACATTACGAATGGACTGCACTGTACAGACAGACAAACAAAGAGCAGAAACACTTGAAGTCATACTATATATCAGCAGTGAGGAAATAAAGCATTTGTTTCATTAAAAAAAAAAGCAGCACTCATATTATGAGGAGTCAAATTCGCCCTTATCTTTTGAAATAAATCTTGATACCAACTATAAAATCTCTGTAACTTGTGACTTCCTTGTTTGCGTAAAGAGACAGTTCATCTGCAATAACGGGTCATTATGAGCTTCCACAATTATCTTTACAGCAGTACATTTCAGCAGCTATTGTTATATAAATCTGGCACAATGCAACAATAAATTGCACTTGTAAACCATACAGCCCCCATGAAAAAGAGCATTTAGATGCGTTTTTAAAAAATGAATCCTTCACTGGCACAAAAAAGTTATAATATAATTATTAAGATAATTCATATAAAAATATCTAATATAATAATATACAAAACATATTATATTATAATAAAAAATCATATACAATAATATAATAAACGATGTAAAAATATAATAATATTATAACAAAAATGAGATTATACATACACATATTTTTATTTATTATATTATTAATCTAAGATAGATCGATAATAATATATTATAATAATATAATAATACATTTTAATATAGTAAATAAAGTATAAAACAATCATTAATAATATAACAATATAATACATACATATACATATTATCACTGAGCTATGAAAATTCAGTTTCTTGTATACACAACTACACAGCTTGTGAGAGTTTGGTGGAGTGTTTTACTCAAGGGCAAGGATGAAAAATCCCATCTATGATTGATAAGACATGATTAATTGATTGACAGCTTATGAGCAAGTGTTGAGGAATGTTGAAGTGAGAATCTCACTTAAAGGGACACTTACTCTACAATCAGTGCTTGTGTTTTTAAAATAGTGTCATTTACTCATTGTCCTGTTGTTCGAAACCCCCTTATGTGAAAGACAAGAGCAGATGTTTTGAAGAATACCTGCTACTCTTGTGTGCGAGTTTAAAATGACATGGAGCTGAGAAAACAGTGACAAAATGCTCATTTTTGGGTGAACTACTCCTAAACTCAAATAACAGTATATTCAGCATTATACGATGTAACATGAAGCAACCTTAAACTCACCTAGGCTTGTGAAATTATGTAAAAACGTATTGAAATGCATGCAATATGTACAGTAGTGTGATTTTGCATTGCAGTGTAAAGTGGGCGGGGCGAAGCCTATCAATACTTCACACGCGATCAATCACTGTAACAGGTCGACTGTAGCCGAGCAGTCATTGCTCCAAATGAACTTCTAAATAAAGCATGAACTGTCTGTCTCCTGAGGAGAAGCACTTGATTGTCTCTGGCTGCAGTGAGCAAACATAAGCAGCGCCGAGGCCCTTGAGCGGTGACAATCTGTCGAAGAGCTCGTGTGAGCGTCGCTTACCTCGATCTTGTCCACGTTCCGCGCGCAGCCGACCACCTTCATGCCGTGCTGGACGAGAGCGCGAGCCACAGCCGCTCCGATGCCGACAGACGCCCCGGTGACCAGCGCGACTCTCCCCCTCCAGCGCTCCATCCTCATCATCATCAGAGGCGGCAGATACAGTGTATCACAGTCAGCGCGGCGCGATGTCACAATGTAACACTGAGCGTTCTAATCCGCGCCGGACTGAAACAGTGTAGCAGAACTGCGGCGCCCGTGCAGTAGTATCTCCGATTCAGAATGGGATCAGTGAACGGGTTTAAGGCGGGCACAAATCACTCCAGCCCTCCCTGATCTTCTGCGGTTAACACCCAGGAACAGCTCGACACAGACGGATCCAGATTCCAATCCCTGCAGGAACCGCGATTAATTATTAACGGCGGCGGTGATAAGAAAAAAAAAAGCTTTAGGTTGCTGTCGCCGCCCGTACGTTTTTTTTCACTCCTAAATTGATACTGTACACGACCGCTGTGTTAATGAAAGTTTGTATAAACCACTCAAAAATTACTTATACTTTATATATATATATATATATATATATATATATAAATTAGTCAATAAAAGGTGCCGGAGGAGGCAAGTATAGGAATCAAAATAAACGTACAACCAAGCGTAAATATCAAATATTTTGCAAAGTTCAAGCTTTTAATTTCATTTTCAGTTTTTTTTAGTATAATTTTATTAATAGTTTGAATTAGTTTTTATATCTCCTGTTTTAATTGTTGAATTTTTTTATATATTGTGTTTTCGTCATTTACATTTTATTTTTAAATACGTCTATATAGTTTTTTAGTCATTTTTATTGTTTTAGCTATTAAAGTTGAAATAAAAATGAGAAATGTTGCTGAAATAAAATACGTTTTTAAATATTTAATTTCACATTTATTTCAAGTAACATTGCTGATGGTTTTAGTTAACTACAATAACTGTTAGTAACTGGTTCAGCGTTCCTATTCTTATTACGGTCACTGTACAACCTTTTTTCAGCTTTCAGCAATCTTCTAGCTCACTATGATTATCTGTACTTTTATGAAGTAGGAGGAAAAAGCAGAACAAAACACCATCTAGTGGCTGACTATATTTTTAACATTTAACAAGGCTTATGATGATAACAAGGTTAGAAGTAAAAAAAAAAAAAAAAAAAAAAAATTTCTAAAGTAAAGAATTTTTTTTTAGCAACCTTTATATGAACTCATTTTTATATGTGAACCGAACAGGATATTTACAAACCTACAGAACAATACAAACACCCAGAAACATGATAATTCATGCATTTATGAAACCCAATTACACACAGAAAACACATTCAAATCTGATGCATATTAATAAATATTCTTTATTTAGTAAATTTTGCACAATGCTTTCAACATCACATCCAATCATCTTTATAAATGGATGTTTTCATCTTCTTGTAAAATCATTTTATTCAGATATTTATTTCTGTACACATTTATCGGTACAATTCTTGCCACTACGACGGTCACAGTCAGTGAAAATTTGGGAGGAAAAAAAAACAAACACAAAGAAATGTTTAACAAAAAATACATTAAGACTACCAACACCTAACCCTACAGTCAAGGCCTGCAAGCTCTATGACCATTTAACAGCTGTGTTCCTAACCACCTGCTCCCTAATCAGTGTGTCAAGAGAGAAAGAAAACAGTCAGCTGTGATTGGTTGAGAAGGATTGAGAGTGAAAGAGGAGGGGCCTGAATGGGAAGACATGTATATAGATGCGAAAGACGTGTAACGTTACCCAACAAACATGAACATCATCAAATACAGCGCTGAAATTGATTCTCTTACCCATTTTGTAATCCCAAACTCAGTGCAGCAGTGATCATGAGTGTTTTGACACTCTATAAAAATAAGTGTGAGCTAGTGTGCGCGTGCGGCGGCGAGTCTAGTTGACGCTGGTGGCCGGCAGCCACTCTCCGCGGCAGTATTTGGTGAAGCGATCTTTAAGGTGCTGTCTGTACTCGTCTCGTGTGCGGTAGAACGTTTTGTTGTTCTCTACGAACGACTGGATCTCGTCCTGCGTCAGACAGTTCTCTTCATCTGAGGTCACTTCAGATTCATTCTGTTCACAAAGAAATCACAACAAAACTTCACTACTTGCAACTACTTCAATAAACAAACAGCAGTGAGTAATAAACAATTTCACAATTACATTTTAATTAACTGACATAAGTACATCATTAGACTGGAATACATCCCAGAGGTCTGTGCAAGCATCAAATGTAATATTTAATATAAAACTTGATATAATATTTACAATAATTTTAAAAATCACTGATCATCAGTCTATCACTGTTCTACAGTCCACAGCAATACATTTAACTATTGAGTGTATCAACCTATTAGAGGTAGACTTAAGAGTCAGCTCAAACTTAGTGTTGTTATTGTTGAATAAATAACTAAAACTACTAAAAAATCTTTTTCGGCGCTTGAAATAAAGCCGAAATAAAATATTAATATTAGATGAAAAACTTAAAAATTGATGCCTGAGAAACTGAAAAAAAAAAAAAAAAAAAGTGTGTGTATAGTAACGTCGAACTTTAAAAATTCTTAAATTACTAAAACTAAAATAAAAATTAAAGCTATATGGACTTTTATAAAAGACTTAAAACTAATAAAAACTATTTACTAAAACAAGCAGAAATTGTTGCCTTGAAATCTAACTGAAAAGTGTAAGTCCCAAAAAATATTAAAGGGATAGTTCACCCAGAAATGAAAATGTGATGTTTATCTGCTTACCCCCCAGGGCATCCAAGATGTAGGTGACTTTGTTTCTTCAGTAGAACACAAACGAAGATTTTTAAGTCAAACCGTTGCAGTCTGTCAGTCTTATAGTGTAAGTGAATGGGAATCACGGATTTGAGTCAAAAAAACAAACAAAACCAAATTAAACCCTATGGTTCGTGATGATACATTGATGTGTAAAGACACGAAATGATCGGTCTGTGCAAGAAACTGAACAGTACTTATATCGTTTTTACCTCTGATTCACCACAATGTCCAAACTGTCCTGAGCGCGTTCTCGACAGCCGGCGCATGATGTGTCTTTCTTGCTTTATGGCGGATCGCAGACTTATAAGTGCATTACTGACACCTATCTCTCAAATGGACCATTGACACTCTATCTACAATCTCAATTAGGAGTGTCAATGGTCCATTTGAGAGATAGGTGGCGGTAATGCACTTATAAGTCTGCGATCTGCCGTAAATCAAGAAGAAGAATTAAACGCGTCATGCACCTGCTGTCGAGGACGTGCTCAGGACAGTTCAGACATTGCAGTGCATCAGAGGTAAAAAACTATATAAATACTGTTCAGTTTCTTGCACAGACCGATCGTTTCGTGTCTATACACATCAATGTATCGTCACGAGCCGCCGGGTTTAATTTGGTTTTGTTTGTGTATGTTTTTTTGACTCAAATCGTGACTCCTATCCACTTGCATTATAAGTCTGACAGACTGCAACGGTTTGACTTAAAAATCTTCGTTTGTGTTCTACTGAAGAAACAAGGTCAGCTACATCTTGGATGCTCTAGGGGTAAGCAGATAAACATCACATTTTCATTTTTGGGTGAACTATCCCTTTAAGTACTAAAATTATTAACATTTAAAAATTAAAGCTATATGTAAATATTTAAAAAGAAAAAACTAATGAATGTGACAAAAGCACATAACAAAACTACTAAAACTTAAGCTAAACTGAAACTATGAACTGAAAAGCAAATTAAAAAGTAGGGATGTACCAGTACCAGTTTTTAATAATCTATCTGATAATCTATCACCCAGAGTGATGATCACTCTTATATGTGTTAAACACAATCCATGAAATACACTCTACTTCATAGAGAAAATAGGAATATATTATAAAGTAGTTTAGTTGACAAATCAGCAGCCACATTATATTTGGTGAAAAAAACATCATTTAGTGAGTAAAAATAAGTGAACTTAAAATAGTGCTAAATCTGGTAAACAAAAAAAGCAGTATCAGAGCCCATAACGATTATATTGGTGTATAAATAATACTAAAATAACACTGGTTCACACATCGTAGATCAAAAACTTGTCAGTTTGTTGTATCAGACTCACCAGTAACTCCGTGAGGCTCTTGGCACAGCTGTTTTCCTGTACGCAGGTGTCCGGTAAGACAGGCTGACTGTGGAAATGCCTGCTGCTGCTCACATGATGAGAGAAGCTCTCACAGGATTCACAGCACGGAGTTTCTTTGCTTCTGCACAGATGCGGTGAAGGGGAGGGGGACTCGTGAACAGCAGCAGATCCAGATACACAGCCCTCTACCACTTTAGATCCCTACGAGAGAGAAGAAAAGATCACAACCAGTGCCTTGATGGCATGCATCACTAAAAAGAACTGGAATATTTGGATATTAAGTAATTTCATACATTTTAGCTTTGATATTTTGATTGTTGCTGAATCAGATGCTAGTGTCAATACTTATTAGCAACAGCTGTCAGGTTTAGATACATATATATATATATATATATATATATACATATACAGTGGGGAAAAAAAGTATTTAGTCAGCCACCAATTGTGCAAGTTCTCCCACTTAAAAAGATGAGAGAGGCCTGTAATTTTCATCATAGGTATACCTCAACTATGAGAGACAAAATGAGAAGAAAAAAAAATCCAGAAAATCACATTGAAGGATTTTTAAAGAATTTATTTGCAAATTATGGTGGAAAATAAGTATTTGGTCAATAACAAAATTTCATCTCAATACTTTGTTATATACCATATACATATATATATACATACATATACATATATATATATATATACATATATATGTATACACACACACACACATATATTTATTTTTTCTACCAATCATTTTTTTTGTCTTTTGAAAATCATTTAATAATAATTTTTTCTCTTTATTATGATATGTGTTATGTAACCAGTAACTGTTTATAAAAAATAATAAAAAAAGTTAAATTAAAACAGATATAGAAAGAGATGTTGTTCAACAAGATCAATTTATCCGAGAAGCATCTTCATTGAAAGTAACTGATAAAAAAAAAAAAAATCTAAGCAACCCATACAAAAGTACTTGGGGCTACTTTGTCCAAAACAACTAGGAACTCACATGCTCACTCCTGCAAAGTGACGGCTTGTTTTTTCTTTTCTTCTTTTTATTTTTGCCCTTTGTGTTGTCTTCTGAGTTTGCCCAGCACTCCACACAGCTGTCCACAGCGTCCTCTTCCTTCTCCTCTGAGCAGCGGTGACTACATGAGTATTCACCTGGAGATAAACATAAATATGATCATTATCAAATGTCTATCAAAGGAATCCTCTATATATGATCCTGACTGTACATAAAAATGGCAGGAGCTTTTGTAAAACAGCAAGCTCAAATCTGATTGGCTGGCTTTACGCAGTCGTCTGAAATCATTATTACTTAATACGTTTTAAAAATAGACCTAGAGATTGATAAATTGTCCACCACATTTATTTCCATACCCGTTTCATCATGGTTGCACATGCCCTCGGTGCAGGCCACGTCTGAGCCCTCTCTGGATCCCGTCTCGCTGCCCTCCATACTGGAACAGTAGCCACAGTCACTGCCGTTACTGTGAGGCAACAGTGCTAGAGGAACGAACAGACACAAACTCGACAGTCAGGTGCATTCTGGGTAACTTATATGCATAATTTCATGATTAAAGAAAATGAAAAGCTCTCTTTACCTTTCTTGGTTTTGGGGGAATGCAGGATGGAGGCGGCGGAGCAGGTGCAGGATGAACTCTCGCCGGTGATGATGACCTCCACGCTGCTGATAGACTCCTCTCCACTGCCACACGTCTTACAGCAGCCGTCCACAGACTCAGACGAACCCTGCAAAAAGACCAAGAGGAAGTGAATGAGGATGACAGAGAAAGAGGAATTCAAGATCAGTGTCGAGGAGCAAATAACTACATTTTTTAGCAGCTTGACAGAACAGTTTTCCCAACAATGTTGTTTCTTTTTGTTGTATTTACTGTAAATATATCTTGCATTCAATACAGTTAGGGGGCGCGAGCATCAGTTAATTCAGAGACATTCCCTTGAGGATTATGAATATGAGATAGCAAGTCTTTAGCCATCCACTGACTCCTGCTAGTCGACAGTTAGAGCAGAGTTGGCTCGAGTATCAGTCACGCTTATTGACAGTGTAAGATGATTTAAGGTTAGCCGTGTCGGAAATCCAACCACAGATTGGCATGTTGTCATCTCAGAAACAGGCCATCACATTAAATCAGGTAAACTGCTTATATATATTTATGTTTCAGTATAATTACGCACACTATACCAGGGGTGGTGGGTTTCAGCCCCCCTATCTGTCACCTTAGCCCCCCAAAACTATCTTAACGATCAGGCCAGTGCTGCTTCCTCAAGAAAGTTTTTCATTCTCACGCGTTTTAAGTCTTATCAGTTTAAACACTAAACAACGGAACAGAGACACATTAAATCATTACCTCATCAAGACTTTTATCCTTTTCCCCCTCCGCCTCTTGTTCAAAGCCACACTTGTTTTTGCGTCGGTTCTTGCGTTTTTGCCTCTTTTTCTCCTGTTTGAGTTCTTTTGCTCGCTCCTCCTCTGAGAGCTCCTCGCAGAGCTGCTCCAGCCGGCTGATGCCCTGAACCCTCTCCACTGCCATCTGCACATCATTTAACATAAATCAAGTGTGCACATTATAATATATGTGACCCTGGACAACAAAACCAGTCATAAGGGTAAATTTCTCGAAATTGAGATTTATACATCATCCTTTCGAAAATCGCCTTTAAAGTTGTCCAAATGAAGCCCTTAGCAATGCATATTACTAATCAAAAATGGAGTTTTGATATATTTACGGTAGGAAATTTACTAAATATCTTCATGGAACATGATCTTTACTTAATATCCTAAAGATTTTTGGCATAAAAGAAAAATCGATAATTTTGACCCATACAATGTTTTTTTGGCTATTGCTACAAATATACCCCCGCGACTTAACACTGCTTTTGTGCTCCAGGGTCACATATGATACTTTCCATTAGTACAAAATAAGAACTAAGGGCCAGGTTAACTAAACAGGGCAAATTAGTGTGAAAGCGCAATCCCATAAAAGCGCAGATGGGAGGGGAAAGTTCTGTGGATCTTCAGACAATGTGTAAATTAAAAAACACATATCCATAATGATCAATGCAATCAAATGGGTGTTAAATAATGCCGCAAATACCAGTAAATTGTGTTGCATGATTCATTTAAATACTCTCCCGACATAAATCATGCATCTGAAAGGGAAACTCCTACAAATGGATATGCAATAAGTTCAGCCACAAAAATAAAAATAACAATTTTTCCACTGTGTCTTTAGTAAATCCTGACAGTCGTTTTTTAATGGCAAAAGAGGGTTTGCACTGACAACTCCTTTACTGAATGAAGACAAACAACAACAAAAGGTCAATAAATGGAATCTCAGAAGGTCAAAAAGATTTATATAAAACTGCTTGTGTATATAAATATTACACAAGCAGTTTTATTTTATATTGAATTTATATAAATATAACTTTTTTGCAACCTATGTGAACAAAATATATACATATACTGTTTAAAACCCTGTTAATGTGATGTTTTCCAGCAAAAAAACAATATAAAAAGTACAAAATTAAATGAAGAAAAAAAAAACTAGTTTTGGACCAAATGTTGGTTTACAGCCTTTAATAAACTTATAATTCTCATATAAACTTACTTCCTTAGGTGCTACAAAGAAATGTAGAGAGATTATGTGCTAACAGGGTTGCAATTCTACATACATATATATATATTCCAATTTTATATTTACATTATTTTTTAAATAATTTTCCTACCATTAATTGTTAAGGTGTTGAAAATATAATCCTATTTAATTATTTTGATTGTTGGATTTATACCCTACTGATGGAAAGTACCATTTAAGAATAAAATGATTCTCAGCATGAATAGCACATGAGAGCGTTACCTCGAAGCTTTTGCGGAGCGCATCAATGCCCAGATAGAAGAGCATCTGCCACGTCTGCTCTTCTGCTCGCAGCTTCTGCCAGATTCTGTGCAGCCGCTCGTACAGGTGAATTCCTAGACACGTCAGCACCTCCTCCTGTGCGATATCTATGGTCTTCGCGTGTCTCTCTCGACGCCTGTAAATGAGCCAAACACTCTTAATGAAGGTATATCTACGATGTTGGAATAGCTAATACATCTCATTTCCAGTAGATGATATGGTGTGACTTTAATGCACGTTACACAGCATCAAAAAAACTCCATGAGGACTGGATCACTCACTCATAACCACCAGCGAACTCGGGTTCTGCTCGGCCCAGTAAGTGTGCGATGAAGTCGGTCTCGCAGCAGACGTGGATGTGGCGCTCATGGGGGCAGCAGCGTAAACCCTCATACAGAGCCGCACAGTAGCCCTTCTCCTTACTGCAGTCCAGATCTCCTACTAGGATGTTATACGCTTTCAAAACCTTGTTCTTACAGTCAGTACAGAACCTGAGAATGATGTTGCAGAAAGAGAGAACCAATAAATAAATTTTTGTCACTGAGCCAATTAAGAGAAATATGTTGAGGTCACAAGCTCTCACCGGTGTTTGTGCAGATACGTCTCCAGAGTCTCCAGTAAAGAGGTGCTGTCAATCAAAACCACTTCATCACGACACTCCTGTGACATCAGTTCCCACACGTCCATCCAGCTGCCCCTGCAGGACCGGAACCACGGTTACCAAACAACCTACTGATATGGTCACTTGTATCTCTACCAGGATCAGAAATTTAAAATTTTTGCCCCAGGACTGATTTCCAGTGGCGTATTTATTTTGCGCTTTGTAAGTGCATTTTTTATAATTGCATCATTAAATGAATCCGTTTTGTCTTTTATGTCACATTTATTTATAAAATCTATTCCGTATAGGCTGTTACCAATGCATCTGACATGGTACGTTTATTCACACAGTCTGCTTATGCATTCAACAACTGTATAATGTTATGAGATCAATGTAATTGATCACATCTTACATAAAACTGCCCTACATATAATGGAAAATAAAAAAAACAGGAACTGTATTATGACAACAACAAAAAAAATCATTATTGGTCATCGGTCTCTTGTAATATATAATGTAATAGTGATCATTAACTTTTTATTCATTTTATTAATTTCAAGTCCCAATAGCTTTAGTTTATTTCTGTAGAGGCATTTTTTTAACCCTTATGTTGAATTTGGGAGGCATTTTTGTTCCTTTTGGTGGCAATTTTGCCCCAAGCGCCCATTCATTTTTTTACCCTGACCACTACTCATCCAAGATTTTCATATTTTCATTGATTCCTTAACCCCAAAATATTTACATTATAAGAACAACACTGCTACAATTTTTGTTTGGTTATGTTGTCAAGGAAGCGCAGAAGAAAAAACACCAAATGTCATATGATTCAAAACTAAAAGTTACTGACTCACCCTAAAGGCTTCGGTTTGTGCGTGTCTAAAGAGTGCAGCTGACAGCGTTTGTTCTTTTTACTCTTGGGAATAGAGTCAATTACGTTGTTTAACTTTGACCTACAACAAGGGAAGAAAAAGCACGCATATTAAAATGAAAAACAACAACTAAATCATACAGGCAAAGGAAAACAAACTAACAGATAAAATGATTCAAACTGCATATCCTTTCCTTAACAATGCACTGAGCTTCCATAATGTGACATTATGTAGGTTTATTCCATAATGTAGGTTGAAGCTTAATTTCATTGGATTGTGAGGCTATGATGATGATTAATAGTTAATATTTTCCCTGCCCATCATTCCACCAAGATTTTCTTTGGAACAACTTGCTCAGTGCAAATCACACACACAATAAGACCAGAAATATAAAAAAAAAAGTAAATGGGGTCAGTTTTGATTTTATGCAGACTTCAGTTGGTCTGAGGCAACTGTCGGACACTAAACCGTGTCTGTAGCACTTACCCATGAACATAAAAGAGCGTGTAGAGCTTCCTGGGGTCTGTGAGACACACTCGTGTGACTGACAGCACTCCAGAGGATCCCACAGTGAGCGGTTCCAGTGCGAAGTACCCAGAGTCTGTGAGATGAGAGAAGAGATGCTCCACGCTGCGCCGGCAGCCCACGCACGGCACCGACTGAGACAGAGCGCTGAACACCTCACGAGACATCACCATCAATGCCATGTTCAGGTCCTGCTGCTTTAGCATGCTGTAATGCTGGTGGACCAAAAACACAGGTGGGAAAGTGAAGCTGGAAGCCATAAATCTGAAGTCTGACTATCTTTTTTTAATTTTGTGCCTCTGTCAAGCTGGAAAGGTCATTGTTGCAATGAAAAATGTCATTGTTTACCTCAATAAACTGCTTCATTTGTGAACTGTTGATCTGATAGCTGTCAAAGTCCAGAATACTGTCAGGAAACTCCATCACCATCTACAACATAAACATGCATAGATATCATCAAAATAACACAGCGCTTCTTCCTATATAACCGTGACTTTAGTTTGCTTTCAGTAATGCATGTATAGGGGAACATGCAACTGCTTAATACAAAAGTGCCTGCTAAGGCAAGCTTCTAACCAGTTTAATGGTTTTGGCAGCTAAAATACACAAATTGCCAGATCAATCACACACAATATGGCCATATTTTTAAAAGGGGTCATGAACTGCCTTTATTATTATTTTGTACGTTTCTTTGAGGTCTTCTTATAATGTTATCAAAATTTTTACATCAAAAAACATAATTTAGAAGTAATAGGCTATTTTCTGTCCTGTTTTGATCCCCTCATCAGAACACACCATTTGAATAGACGGGATGGATTGTAGACTCGAAAGTAAATGCCCACTGCTAGGATTGGTTAACAGTTTTTCATAGATGGACGCTGCTGTGATTTAGGTTAAAAACAAATAAGTGAAGTGACATGTGGCCAAGTATTGTAACCCATACTCGGAATTTGTGCTCTGTATTTAACCCATCCAAGAGCACACACACAGCAGTGAACACACACACAGAGCAGTGGGCAGCCATATTGCTGCGGCGCCCGGGGAGCAGTTGGAGGTTCGGTGCCTTGCTCAAAGGTCTCACCTCAGTCGTGGTATTGAGGGTGGAAGAGAGCGCAGCTCATTCACTCCCCCCACCTACTATCCCTGCCGGACCTGAGACTCAAACCCGCAACCTTCGTGTTACAAGTCCAACTCTCTAACCATTAGGCCACGACTGATACTCAGTACTTATCAAACGATCTGTAATAACAGACAAAGCAATAGTGACCATGTAATAAAAACAGTTACTCACACTTGTGTGGTCCGACATTACTGTCAGATCCAATATATTTGGCACAGCATCGTCTTATAGTTTCAATCTTTCTGAAAATCCTGCGTCGAATTGTGCCTTGTTTGTAGGGCTGGACAATAATTCAATATCAATATGTATCGCGATATAATTTTTTTCAATAACGGTGATATGATTTTTAAACACATTTCCGATATTTCGATATACATTACCAGTTTCCCATACATTTATTTATTTGTGCCGTTTGACTTCGTTGAATAAACATGAGCACTGCACGTTTCAAAATCATAACACGGCGCGGGTGTTTTATATGAATGTATCTCTGAAGGGAACCGACTGTCTTCAGAAAAGTTTCGATGGCATTTTCATTTGATCTAATAAAGAAGCGTTCATGAGCGGAGCTGATTTGATTACAGCCGTTACTGGAGAAACCGCTAGTTTTATCACTCTAAAAGCACTCTAAAATTTCATTTTAAATAAGCCTGTCTCCAGCAACACTTCCAGTTTTTGTTGTTGTTCAATTTTTTGGTTTTCTGCAGCGCCTCGGAACACTTTTCATACCCTTTTTTCTGGCTGAAGCACATTTGTTACGTCTCTTTATATCAGGCAACCCAATTGTGTTCCTCTGCGGCCAGATTAAACCTAGTTATAGCCTATATATTTCATTATTTTTTAGAAACCTCGCACTTTTCTGCTCAATTTTAAACGTTGTTCTTGTATTCAAATTAAGCACGGTCCACTGCTGCACACGTGCCACAATATCAATACTGGGACAGCTGTATCGATACTCGTATAGTCAAATCTCTGTGATGATACATCATCGTATCCATAGTGTCATTGTGTCGCCTGCCAATGACGTCATAACCCCTCGATTTCGGTGGGGGAGGGTTTGTTTTGTTTTGTAGAATACATGGAAACACCAAAGACGCTTTAATATGTTGTGCATTTTAATAAGTCAAATCTCTGTGATGATACATCATCGTATCCATAGTGTCATTGTGTCGCCTGCCAATGACGTCATAACCCCTCGATTTCGGTGGGGGAGGGTTTGTTTTGTTTTGTAGAATACATGGAAACACCAAAGACGCTTTAATATGTTGTGCATTTTAATAGACCGATGACGACCGCACAGAGTAGCATTATAACAGAACTTTAAAATGTATATAGTATGATAAAACAGCGCTGCTTTACCCCACATACGCACGACCGGAAGCAGCGGAAGCGCTCGACTGTGGCATAATAAAAGCTCCGCTGCTTTCGAGCCGTGTGTCGCGCTCGTTCAGTGCCTCGTTTCGCTTCGACGGCTTTCAGCCTCACTCTGCTTCATTATACTACGTTAATAAATCATCAGCTCATCCATGAACATGATTTCTGCCCGATTCCCGTCGGATTGCGTCGGCTGCGGGGATGAAGACCACAACTCCCATGATTCCACACTCAGTCACGGCGTCATCAATCTACACCTTTGTCTCTTTGTTTATTTTGAATACGCGCCCTCCAGCGGCGAAAATGTCATATTGTGCCTTTAAAGACGGTGAAATGCAACGGGAAACCAAAAAATTATCTTACCGTGAGAGAGTCATCAATGTACAAGGGAATCTGGCGTGCAAGAAACAGATAGTCCTCTTCCCCGTCCCTGCAGACAGCCACCAGACGTGCCATGTCTTTGCCCAGATCTGCCTGTTAGCGTGTGGACACAATCTCAGTTAGCTGTGCATTCACAATATCACCTCCACTATGAGTTCCAATACAGGCCACTTTTCATTTCCCAGGAATGTCATTTTTCCATATTTATATGGACTTCCATATTTTCTGAAGTGAAAAGTACGACCCACGTGAATTTAAACATTAGAAAGCACAGAGCATACATAAATATTAGTATTGCAATTTCACTTTTGTTCTTTAAAATAATAACAATAATAATAAGTCATTTGTTTGATTAATTTTGATTAATTTTATAAATAATATTTATTATGAAATACTTGCTTTTTACAGTACAGTAGTAATATCTCTTTATTTAATTTGTATAATTTAAATATCAAATCAAGATGATATTTATTATTATTACACGGCTCTGTGGAATACTTGATTCTGATTGGTAGAAATTTGTCCATTTATAAAACGCAAACACTGGTTTCCCAGCAGCCCTTGTAGCTTTGCTAAGGATTATTAGCTTGCACATACACTCTTATCCGACTACAGAGGCTTAAACACTTACTACCCCCAGCTCTCTGGATGAAACGTTCATGTACATGCATCATATCTGCATATATATATATACTTACAGAAGTGTCAAATAAATGCAGTAACTCCTTTATCAGAGGTGCGAGAATGAAGAGGTCAAGCCACATTAACGTGCTAACAATGAGCACCAAACCAGCCTCACGCAGCTCTAGAATACCTATATCACATTTCAGATCATATTCACATTAGATACGCTTGACAGTCTAGTAGTCATGGCAACAGTTCAATAAGCAGAGCTGTAATAACTGCACTCGTGCTCCCTGCGATGACACGTATGCTAATTAGCCTGTTAGCCAGCGACACGCTCACACTCAGCTGTACAGCAACGAGTCATTTAGACATATTTAACGCTGCAGGGATGGAGTCTGAGACGCGGTTACAAAAAAGAGAGACGATTCTGTGTGTCGAAGTCAAGTTAGCACACAGCTAACCAGCGAAACTTTTTTTTTCAAGCTGATTAGCATGCTAGCTCTGTCTGCTAGCTGCACACGGCAACTTTAAACCTAACAAAGCATGTTTTATTGGATGCTAAGCGGGGTGCAAATGTACTTTTAAAGCAATACAAGCTTTTTACATTCAAAAGTGTGCTGCCAAAGACTGACGGACGGACCCAATCCGGGTTTATCCTCGCCGAGGCGTTACTTTTCAGCCGTTATCGCGCTTAAAAGAGCGACTAAATGCACAAGTATCAAGCTGCAGCTGTCGTACTCACCTGGTTTCGAAAGTTGTTTCTTTTTTTGGGGACAAAAACAAACAAGTGCGACAGAGGCGTCTGTGGCAGAGTGTTCTGTGAGTCGTAATACTTCAGAAAGTACTTCCGGGCTCTGGGGGCGTGGCCTGTGGCGTTTGATTGACAGATGAGAGAAGTACAGAACCATTAACCCATGTAATGAATTGCTTTGATTGAATTTGGATTGTAATGTATGTATGCTCTGCCTGAAAGATGCTGAATCTCATGAACATCTATTTTTACAGTTGTACTATTGTTAAATCCTTTTGGGACAGATTGTTTGAGTGGTTGAAGAGCACAAATGTAATGCCTGCCTTTGACTATCACGTTGTAAAAATGTGGTGTCTTTATGCAAAACAAAGAGATTGAATTTCTGTGCAATGATATGTTGATTGTGGCCAAGTTTCATATACATAAATGTAGGTTTGTTTAAGTTTCTCCTCGTTTTGAGGCATTTAAAAATGATTTTAGAATTGTATTTCAATCCATAAAACAATTAAAAATGAAGAGTGCCCAATAATCAAACAACTTTGTACTGTTAGGAAAAAGCAGTTTTTATGATCGCATTTTAGACTACATGAAATGTTTGTTTAAAATGCATTTTCTAATCTTTTATCATTATTTTTCATTTAGTTGTATTACTTGATATTAATTAAAAGTCTAATTAAGAGACTGGGATATTAGTAAAAACCAGCATTCTTTGATTCTTTTTAATTAGTATGCATGCAGTTTTCACGATTGCTTATTAGTCAAAACATTATTTAATTATAAGACCACATGACCATTTCTCTAATACTTTTACAATTATTTTTCATATAGTTTTGAGACTTAATACTAAAGTCTTTGTATTATTAGTAAAAATCAGCATTTTGAAAATTTTATAATTAGCATATGCACGCAGTTTCTCATAATTGCATATTGGTTGAAATATTATTTAATTAAAAGACTACATTAAATATTTATTTAAAATGCAGTTTTCTCATTCTTTTCTCTTTCCTTTTTAAATATAGTTTTATGACTTAATTACAAGTTTGATTATTTTTTTTTTTTTTTTTTAAATCTTAGAATTAATATGCATGCAATGTTTATGACCGCATAGTTGAAATGTTTAATTAGAAGTCTACATGAAATATTTGTTCAATTTTCTTGTTCTTTTTTCATATTTGAATTCATTTTCATTTCAATTAATTAATATTAGACTTTAAAAGTTTACTTCAAAGGAATGTTAGTAAGCACCAGCATTTTCCAAATTCTTTTATAATTATAATGCATGCAGCTTTCATAATCAATTAACTAAAATACTACATGGAATATGTTTAATCTATTCACCACACAGGCTATCTAAGTGAACTTCAAAAAGCACAGATGATTTAACTCATGGAAAAAGTTCACAGAAATTGTGGCCAATTACAGCATATACAAATACAAAAATCTGATGTAATTTGCATCTACTATTAGTATGAAATAAATCTATTTAGATTCATATCTGATATAGAATACACATAGTATACATGAATTTACATATAACACATTCAATTTTATTTGCACTTTGCAAACAATTTATACACAGCGTATTTCACAGAAGTTAAAACGAGAGAGCCATTTAAAAAAAAAAACTGTGTAATCGGAAACTAAACAAAAAGGTCTTTACCAGAACTTAATGGTTATTTTATTGATATGCAATATGAATATGACTAAGCTGTTCAAGAACATATACAATAGCAGAACACTTACAGCTAAAACATCGCTGCTGTTCAGAGTGTCGACTAACACATTGGTCAAACCAGTCATGATATTTGCAAGTAGGAAATATAACAACTGATTCCGGTTAACAGACTGTACGAGGCATAATGCATCCATATTTTTTCTCATTTTCTCGCCTGCTAATGACTTCTTATTTTGATACGGACACCACGATGCAGACACAAATGAAAAATTAGAGATGGCTTTAGAAAAAAGTAGCAGTAAATCAGCAATGCTGAGGCATGAGAGAAAGAATAAAGCCTGTGCTACAGTCCAAATACAGAAGGAAAGGTTGGCCATTCTGCGTGACACTGGCTCGATGCGTCTCTGGCACACGTATAGAGTGAAGAACAACCCAAAACTGGTTAACAGAAGGTTACGGACCACTCTGATCCAGTCTTTAACTAAATTTCTGCTCTGCATGAGGTAGTGGCCAACCTGAACCCCAGCCATATAGATAACTATATAACCCACAACTGAGAAGATGCCCTCTCTGTTTGCCTGCAGAAAGCCTGTGCGCTCATTATTATGGATGAGGAAGGACTTCAGACCTGTTGTCTCTAAAACAACCTGGTAGGTTCCACCAATGAGAAGAGCAAGAAGCCATGAGGAGTTCACAGGTAAAAGAGCCAGAAGTGCGGACGCCACCACTCTGACGATGGCTAGCGTGAAGAAGAAGTTCCAGTGAACTCCATATTCTGTCACATGTTCGTGGTAGCCTGATGATTTGACGCTTGCAAGTCTCACAAACCCTAACAAGACCAACGGCCAGACGGAAATCAACTGTTTAAACACATGACTGATCTTCGAGCCTTGAATGTCCTTTCCTCTTGCTTCGGGACATACCAATGCGTTGGCCATTACATACGCTCCGACGCCGAAATCCATCACCCCTGTTCCATACGTCTCTGTTTTTGCATAACGTCTTGGGAAGACGCTAAAGTCAACAGCTAAAATGCTTATGGAGGTCTTCACGTTGACCAGAACCCGGAACACGGTCACAAATGGGACCAGGTTGGATTCTACTCTGCTTTGCACAAACCTGTCAATTGTACTGTGGAGGGAGCCTTGATATGGATGCTTTCCATTCTTGTATAAAAGGTATAGGACAACAAAATCAACTACAGCGATGCCTATGATGACAAAGTGAAGGATGTCGCTCAGTGCGGTGCATGACAGGACCAGAGGCATTATTAGTGCTGTGAAGTCCAGCAGGAGATGGGTTCCCCAGGAGAACGGAAGAAGCCCTTTTCCCAGGTGGAATACTATCAGGAAGAGTCCTCGGCTGAGAAAACACAGCGGGGCTAAGAGGGATCCCAGCGAAACCTCTGTCAGGGTCGTCCCATTGTGATTGCTGACAAATGCAACTTTGACTTCTGCTGACGCCATTGTCTGTAAAAAGAGATAAAGGTGAAAATGAGTAAAATACAAACATAGCCTTACTCACTTTCAGTAGTTGATGCAGAACACACACACATAGTGTCACAGTCAAAAGTTTGTGCACACTTGACTGAAATTAAGATAGATAGAAAGACATTATTAGTTGATATATTAATTAATTGCAATAATATGCAATTATTTTACTATTTGTATTCATGCAGTTTTTATATTAAAATATAAAATATATTTAATAATATAAATACAATATAATTAATTGTAGGACTACATGAATGCATTTTTTTATTTGTTTACAATTATATTCATACAGTTTTAATACTTAATATGAATTAACATATCATTAACATACTTTGTGTTATTAATAAATCATCATTTTTATTTTCTATAATTCTTATGCATTCAGTTTATATGATCACATATTAGCTGGAATAAAATGTTATTAAATGGCATTGACTACATTAAATATTTGTTTAAAATGCATTTTTCTTATTATTTTACATACAGTTTCAAATAGTTTTTTTTAAAGATGGATAGACAGACAGATAGATAGATACAGATACACACACACACACACACACTCACTCTCACTCACACACACACACACACAAGACTTGCTAAAGTTAAAAAACCCATAACAAACATACGGCATCATGGTGGTATTTACGCGGTTTTTGTTTTAAGAAATACAATACACTTCACTTTCAGAATTAACCTACACTCTGAATTTTAAATTGCTCCCATTTTAGAACCATCCTAAATATTTTATTTTTAGGGAAGTAACATGATTAGTAAATGCTAGGACAGGTGACGTTAGTTTCTATTGAACAGAACAATAACCGTTAATAAAGTGATTTACAGTGATTACTTCTCTAATCACTTCCGGTGCTCCCTCATTTGCATATTCACTGCTTTCTTTCTTGGAATTGGAATACTAGAGAGTGCTAGAGTTAAGCCCCGTTCACACCAAGAACGATAACTATAAAGATAACGATATTAGCGTCCACACCAGCGAACGGTATCGTCTGTTTATTCTAAGCGCACATGCGTCTGCCGCTTTAAATTCTCGAGCTCGTGATAACAGGATGGATTCTGATTGGCTGTCAGTGTTTTATCGTTCATCGGCTGGAGAAAAATCTTTTTGAAATTGATTCCAATGATATCGTTTCTCTTTGTCTTTATCGTTATAGTTGTGGTGTGGACTCTGCTATTCTTTAATACTGAGAACGATTTTTAGAACTATATCTTTATAGTTATCGTGCTTGGTGTGAACGGGCCTTTAGAGGGTCAAATGAACAAATGTTACAAATTAGTCTGTCATTGATGTGATCCCTGCACTCAGGGCCGTTTTAACCATTGGGCTAGGCGGGGCTGAAGCCCCGGGGCCCGAGCAAGGAGTGGGCTTGTGATTGGCTGTGGAGTAGATTGACTGGAGCGCCAAAGCCACCATGCCCCCCACTTATTAGCGCTGTTATTTAGTTGAGCTTTCCCGTAAATTCCATGCATTACCATTTGAGATTGAAACGTAAAGTTTGAATTTGGTTTACCAATCAAATGCATTTATTCTATATTTGACTTTTGAACGATATGCGCATGTATCTACCAGGTGATTGCTGCCCAGTATGTCTGCATTCACCTCTTCACTTTGTTCTGGAGTAATCTGGAAATGGTCGCGCAAAGAACAACATTCCAATAAGTAAAAATGTCAGCAATTCTAAAAGAGAGAGGGGCTCAAAAAACGAAAAACTTCAAATACAAACAACATTAAAAAAACACGACTTAGTAAATTCCCCAGCTATCAGGTTATTTTACTAAAGCTGATGATGGAGTGGAAGGTGCTGGAACAGCAAGTGAACCGGGCACACGGAGCAGATAAAAACAGTGTCGTCGTCACGGATTTTAGGTTAGATTGATTATTAACTGGATTTATATTGTTTTTGTGTTTGAACAAACTATATTCGTTTAAGGGTTGGGAGATAATCCGGTAGAAATATATCAATCGTTGATTGAAGCGCGTCATGATGTAGTCTAAGCTTATCATTTCAAGGCGTTTTAAGCAGGTTTTAAAACAAATGGTTTATACTGTTCATGGACATTACACTGCGGGGCAGAATTCATTCTGATAAATGCGTGCATTAAAACGGTTTCTACCTGATACACCTGCTCATATTACTGACTAAACTTTCGCTCCTTGTGCTTAAACGGTCAAATACACATAGTTATGTGTCAAAATGTCCGTCTTTGCGAGTATCTTCGTAAACACAGTTATTTGTGTCTTAAATGAATGTTAATAGTTAAAGATAAAGCATGTGTTAGGCTATATGGGATCCTTAGCCTATATGATGAGATCTTAAAAGGATATTCACCCAAAAATGAAGATACTGCCATATACTTACCCTCAAATTGTTCTAAACCTCTGTGAATTTCCTTTTCCTCCTCAACATAGAAGATATTTTGAAGAATGATCGTAACCAGTTTCTGGTCCCAACTGACTCCAATAGTTTTTTTCTTTTTTCTTTTTTCTTCATATATGGAAGTAGTGAGGGCCCAGCAACTGGTTGGTTACCAATATTGTTCCAAATATATTATTTTGTGTTCAACAGCATGAAGGAATCTCATACAGGTTTAGAACATCAACAGAATTTTCATTTTTCTGTGAACTATAATGCAGCCTAATATAGCTGCTGTTACCATTTGTGTCAATGTAAATCAAACATCAGAAAGAAAATTACTTGCTGTCCTTGACTGAATCCCTTTTGTAAAATAAATAAGAATGAATGTATATTGAATTTATACAGTGAAGACTATTCAGTCTATTTGCACATTTTCTTTATACAATATCAGCCCTCTACGAACACCTTGGCAATTGAATCGTCATTGGCTAGTAAATTTTTTTGTTTACTCGCCAGACTGATAAATATATACATACATATATACACACACATACACACACACCCATATACACACACATATACACACACACACACACACATACACACACACA
>NW_015505990.1:355352-359204 GCF_001515645.1 Sinocyclocheilus grahami
TATATTTGTTTGTGAAATGGCACAGTTTTATAAATATCTGAAAGTACACTGCTAACATCAGTCAGTCAAGCAATATAATATGATAATCAATGTTATTTAATGATAGAACGTTTGTAATTAGAATTAAAACTTGATAACCGTGTATGAATGCATTTTAGTCATTTTAACTGAACTTCAGACTGGTGGTGGTGCTTTTTTGGTCAATCAGTGTTTCTGTAAAAAAAAAAAAAAAATTGGGGAAAAGCTAACAAAAATACTGATTAGATAATAATGATACGAATTCTACAATATAAACCGCACCAAGGATTAATGAGCTACTAGATTCATGAATATTAATCAGGTTGGTGTGCGTTCGCTCGAACTGATTTGCTGAAATCAAAACAGGGACGATAATAGGTGAGCGCCAGCCAATGAGATTGCTGTTTGCGCATTAGTTCCGCCCACTACCGGAGAAAGCGGCAGTTCTTAAAAGCGGAAGAATTCCAAAGGAACTCCGTGATTTTTTACAACAAAATACAACAAAGAATATCGTTTACATGTAGCGCGCATAGGTAGCGCGTCAATTTTCTCTCTCCCTCTCTCGCTGCGTATGTGTGAAACAAAGCGACGGCGAGTCGTGCGCCTTCACACTAGAGTTTGCAGTACGTTGTGCGTTGCACGTCCATTCAGATGAACTGAAAAACAGCACAGATCGCTTAGCGGAGAGTGAAACTCTGATGCGCTCAGTCAGAGAGTGTTCGGCGAGTGAAAATATATCTGAGCTAAACTTATACTTAGCCTCCAACTCACACTGGCGAGTAAAATCTGAGAATTTATTAGCAATTGGCTAATATTAGACATCATTTAGTCGCCAGAGTGAAGATTTAGTCGCATTTGCGAGTGATTTACTCGCAATGTAGAGGGTTGAATATATTTATTATTCGGCGCTTTACGTTTTTCAAGTAGGCCGTTTTTTATGATCTTTGTTCTGTTGTAGCCTAATTTGTGACTGTTTACTTGTCTTCAGTAAGCTTATTTTTACGTAGGCTGGTATTATTTTTTGTGATATTGAAATTGGTAAAAAAAAATTATGAAATTTCAGTGCATCAAGAATTTTGATATGGTATAAAAATCCTATTTAAAGCTCTATAAATAAATAATTATATATATATGGTACAACAGGGTAAAAGGCGCCTTTGATATTATTTTCATCTAAACCACTAGATGGCACAAAAACATGGCATAGCACTTTCCAAAACATCAGTTTTTCAAGATGCACATGTATATTTGTCTGATCTTTGACGCAATCGCGCGCAGCAGTGCAAAGTTGATTCTGTGCTTACTTGATCTAATATTTTATGTTTTAAAAAATGTAGATTTAAGTAGCAAATGAGAAACGCTAAAATGAATGCATACATCTTGAGAGAAAAGTCTTCTTCATGATTTTCAGTTTTGTTTTAGATAAAGAGTGAAGATTTAGTCGCATTTGCGAGTGATTTACTCGCAATGTAGAGGGTTGAATATATTTATTATTCGGCGCTTTACGTTTTTCAAGTAGGCCGTTTTTTATGATCTTTGTTCTGTTGTAGCCTAATTTGTGACTGTTTACTTGTCTTCAGTAAGCTTATTTTTACGTAGGCTGGTATTATTTTTTGTGATATTGAAATTGGTAAAAAAAAATTATGAAATTTCAGTGCATCAAGAATTTTGATATGGTATAAAAATCCTATTTAAAGCTCTATAAATAAATAATTATATATATATGGTACAACAGGGTAAAAGGCGCCTTTGATATTATTTTCATCTAAACCACTAGATGGCACAAAAACATGGCATAGCACTTTCCAAAACATCAGTTTTTCAAGATGCACATGTATATTTGTCTGATCTTTGACGCAATCGCGCGCAGCAGTGCAAAGTTGATTCTGTGCTTACTTGATCTAATATTTTATGTTTTTAAAAATGTTGTAGATTTAAGTAGCACATGAGAATCACTCAAATTAATGCATATATTTTGAGACAAAGGTCTTTATGATTTTCAGTTTTGTTTTAGATAATTAAAGCAACAGTTTTTAAATAACGAAAGAATATGTAAAAGTGTGGTATTTTAGCCACTCAATAGCGCGGTATGCGGTATTATCGCCTTACATATATTATGCATACACGCGCACACACACACACATATATATATATATACAGTGGGTACGGAAAGTATTCAGACCCCCTTAAAATTTTCACTCTTTGTGTTATATTGCAGCCATTTGCTAATCATTTAAGTTAATTTTTTTCCTCATTAATGTACACACAGCACCCCATATTGACAGAAAAACACAGAATTGTTGACATTTTTGCACTGATTTTCTAATCTGACTGGACAAGAGACTTTCTATTGATATTTCCACCTGCGCGCGTTCTAGACGGGCTGTCAGTCAGTGCAGTTACAGTGTTGTGTCACAAGGTGGTGGAAAGGGACTGTCATTCAACTACACCTTCAAAAACGCTGATTCATTCATTCAAAGACGTAATGAAACACGCTGTTGAAATCATTTTAACTTTGAGCACCACTTTAGAAGGCTCAGCTGACCAGCTATGCGTCGATGCTAAGACAGAGACAAGCTTTCCTTGGACATGACAACCTATTTTCACAAACATATATGACTCGGCCTGGAGGACAGACGCAAGTAATCGCACGCGCTCAGTCGATCTCTCTCTCATTCAATGTCTGTTTAGGCTTGTTAAGTGCAAATCTACGAAGCCTCTGTACAAATCATCATGGTACACTAGGGCTGAACGATTTTGGAAAATAATCTAATTGCGATTTTTTTTTACCAATATTGCGATTGCGATTTAATATGCAATTATTTTTTAAAGCTCTTTATGAGATATAAATCATTGTATAGCATGACCAACACACTATTAGATAGATTAAACATAAATGTTCTTTTCTGTAGGCCAGGCCTATATGTTACGATGAAATTAGGTGATGCATGAATTGATATGAATGACATTTTTATTTAACAACTACAATCACAGTATATTGACTGATTTGTTGAACTTCCAACCTTGTAAGCATGTAATAATTATGACAACATAAAGCACTGACAAATAAGCCTGGTGTAAACATTAATATGAAAGCCAGTAACAAATCACACAAACTAAAGTAGATTGCAGAAATATAAAAACAAGTCTGTTGCTTTACCACACTACTTTAGGTAATTCACAGTCACTGTAATAAACATATGTAAACATGTGGATTGCACTAAACACTGTCTATTAACTTTAGACCAGTGGTTCTCAAACTTTTTTGGTCAAGCCCCCCTTTAAACAGATAAAAAAAAATCGTATTTAATTTAAAAAACCTACAGGGAAAAAACACATGCATCACTTGAAACATTGAAAATAGCATAGAGAGAATAACTGTTATTATTCTGTCGCTGTTATTTTAAATTTTTTGTGGGTTTCATGCTGTCCGCTAAGGCATAGGACACACAGGCTTTCCTCCTCACCAACGACATTAAACACAGTGTCTACACTGGACGCGAGCGGCAAAATACAGGAGAAGGGTCTGGCTGCAGCCTGCGCTTGCACTCTCAGACGTGCATTCTCAGGCTTGCACTCTCAGACACTTGCACTTCCGCTAGCGACTTGCAAGTGACGATTGCAAGTGACATTGTAATTTAGTTTCTTTTGTCTTGTCTTCACCACCTGGCTACTGTTGTAAAATATTGAGAGATTCAAACAAAAAGTAATCAATAAATAGAACAAAAGAAAAAAGACTGCAAGTGACGTCACTAGCGGAAGTGCAAGTGTCTGAGAGTGCAAGCGCCAGGCTGCAGCCAGAGCCTTCTCAAGGGGGTTGGCAACAACTGGACT
>NW_015505990.1:359217-407022 GCF_001515645.1 Sinocyclocheilus grahami
AGGGTTAAACTCTGGGCTTCGGTAATCAAGGTTGCCGTATGTTTCTTCTCTCCCTATGAAAATACAGCCAAAGGTGGAGGAAGTAAAGAAAAATTGCAGCATTTACTAATGTAATTGGCTATGGAGTAAGTCTTTCAAAAAGAGGTGACCCTTTGTTAGGGCTGAACGATTTTGGAAAATAATCGAATTGCGATTTTTTTTTTCCGATATTGCGATTTAATATGCAATTATTTTTTAAAGCTCTTTATGAGATATAAATCATTGTATAGCATGACCAACACACTATTAGATAGATTAAACATAAATGTTCTTTTCTGTAGGCCAGGCCTATATGTTACGATGAAATTAGGTGATGCATGAATTGATATGAATGACACTTTTATTTAACAACTACAATCACAGTATATTGACTGATTTGTTGAACTTCCAACCTTGTAAGCATGTAATAATTATGACAACATAAAGCACTGACAAATAAGCCTGGTGTAAACATTAATATGAAAGCCAGTAACAAATCACACAAACTAAAGTAGATTGCAGAAATATAAAAACAAGTCTGTTGCTTTACCACACTACTTTAGGTAATTCACAGTCACTGTAATAAACATATGTAAACATGTGGATTGCACTAAACACTGTCTATTAACTTTAGACCAGTGGTTCTCAAACTTTTTTGGTCAAGCCCCCCTTTAAACAGATAAAAAAAAATCGTATTTAATTTAAAAAACCTACAGGGAAAAAACACATGCATCACTTGAAACATTGAAAATAGCATAGAGAGAATAACTGTTATTATTCTGTCGCTGTTATTTTAAATTTTTTGTGGGTTTCATGCTGTCCGCTAAGGCATAGGACACACAGGCTTTCCTCCTCACCAACGACATTAAACACAGTGTCTACACTGGACGCGAGCGGCAAAATACAGGAGAAGGGTCTGGCTGCAGCCTGCGCTTGCACTCTCAGACGTGCATTCTCAGGCTTGCACTCTCAGACACTTGCACTTCCGCTAGCGACTTGCAAGTGACGATTGCAAGTGACATTGTAATTTAGTTTCTTTTGTCTTGTCTTCACCACCTGGCTACTGTTGTAAAATATTGAGAGATTCAAACAAAAAGTAATCAATAAATAGAACAAAAGAAAAAAGACTGCAAGTGACGTCGCTAGCGGAAGTGCAAGTGTCTGAGAGTGCAAGCCTGAGAATGCACGTCTGAGAGTGCAAGCGCAAGGCTGCAACTAGACCCTCTTGAAATACAGTAGAACCGTTATAATCAGTGACGCTGTGTACACTGGATGCAGCACAACAACCCGACATTAAACTGGTGCCTTGTTCTATTTATGACGTACCGACACAAAGTTAATATGATTTGCAACGATCTCTTTGTCACGTCCAGTGTAGAGCTGTTGCGGCGCGACGCACAACTGTAGTGTCCGGTATAGACACGGTGAGTGAAGCCGAGAACAAGATATGCCTCGTCATATTTTCTGCATTTAGCTTTTGAATGACCAGCACCTGCCTGGGTCTGTGCGACTTCATCTATGGCTTTTCTCTTCACTTTCACAAACCGATCCATCTCCCATTCTAATTACGTCCTTTGGCGTTTACAGTTTTATTTATTTCCTTTTTCTGCTGATGGCCCACGCTCGACTTGAAGCAGTGCTGCTTAGACCGATGGGTGTGTCATCAAAGTACTGTGAGAGCTATAAGAGAGTGCGGACGTCTCCATATGCTTTCTCTCGCTGTACTTTGATGTCAAAGGCTACACTGATCGATCTTCAAGTGGAACACCTCTTTACTCTCGCGTGTCACGTGACCGAGTATAATCGTAGTCGCTGCGATTGAAAAATCGTGTTTATTCATATCGCGATATTATCGCAAATGCAATTAATCGTTCAGCCCTAGTACACATTATGTTATCATTACTACTAACTTGTTTAATATTCAGTCCACATGCATGAAGTGTAAAACGAGAAGGGCATAACCTTACGAAAAAAGAAAACACGCAAAAATCGCGGTTGCTGGGGTTCTTGCATTCCTCTGCGGTTTGCTCGTCAATAGCGCGGTATTGCGATATTGCGGTTATCGCGACAGCCCTAGTTGGGTGTCCATATTAGAGATAATCACCATGTTTAGAATGAAACCATCATATTTAAAATCATTATATTTAATCATATCATATAATAAAATATCGTTTGCTATTATTACTGTAAATATATATTCAATTATTACTGGATCTCCTTCAATACTCTCAGAATCTTTACTTATTAAAACTATTTTGTTTCTGTATTTTAAAATATATTTTTTATTAACACATTTTAATGAAAGCATATTTATTGGGGGAAAAAATACTTTTATTTTTTAAAAATAAGCAGAAAATTGTACAAACTTTGCTAAAGTGATTGTTTTGAACAAGTATTAACTTAGACATTATTTGAAAAAAATATTTTAGCTGAAGTATTTGTATAAATATTGTGTGCCTTTTACCCCATGCTGGTGAGCCTTTTACCCCGTGTGTGGGGTAAAAGGCCCCTCTTGCCACCTCATACATTTATACAATTGTTAAACAAAATAAACAACTTAAATGATTCATTTTCACACAAAATATGTTGCTCCATTAATGTTCAATACAACGAATATATTTTTTCTGCAATTATACATTTTAGGCGCAGTGAATGGCACATTTTTTTCTTAAGGTGGGCCTTTAGCTCCGTTGTACCCTATATATACAGTGGGGCAAAAAAGTATTTAGTCAGCCACCAATTGTGCAAGTTCTCCCACTTAAAAAGATGAGAGAGGCCTGTAATTTTCATCATAGGTATACCTCAACTATGAGAGACAAAATGAGAAAAAAAAATCCAGAAAATCACATTGTAGGATTTTTAAAGAATTAATTGGTAAATTGATGAAAATTACAGGCCTCTCTCATCTTTTTAAGTGGGAGAACTTGCACAATTGGTGGCTGACTAAATACTTTTTTCCCCCACTGTATATATATATCTCATTATTTTGATGGGGGCCCTGCAGTAAGTCATAGCCCCGGGGCCCAGTGCGGTCTTAATGCAGCCCTGCCTGCACTAGCCAAGGTCTATCTTACCATTATTTGTTTTTAAGATGTTCACCAGTCAGTTCAGATTCCTCTTAACTTAGTCTTGTTGTGGTTTACCTGTGTTTTTTTATTGGATTAGGAGCGGGCCTGTCCAGTAGACAGTGTGCATGATTAGCTTGTTTTCAGCATGTCCTGACACATGCTGTCAACACATGCTGCCATCAGAGCAATTACATGTCTCAGTTTTAACATGTCTCACCTGATATTCATAAAATGAAGTGCAGGCATATTATTTTTGGGAAATGTTCTTACTCTGTTGCTGCTAATTTAGGAACTTTTGCTTTGTCTTTCAAATGAGGAATAGTACAAGCAATTAGTCAAAACTCAAGGTGTCAACCAAAGGTGCTGGAAATATGACAAGCAAATGTACTGGCTTGACAAATGTAAAAGGCTGTTCTTTTGATAAAAACATCTGACATAAGCTTAATGATGATATTGTGCATTATGTAACACATAGTTGCATACCACCATGGCTCTGAAAATATTTTTTTTTTAAATGAAAAGTTCACCCAAAAATTACAATTTGCTAACCATTTACTCACCCTCAGACCATCCAAGATGTAGATGAGTTTGTTTTATCATGGGAACAGATTTGGAAAAATTTTGCAATACACCACTTGCTCACCAATGGATCCTCTGCAGTGAATGGGTGCCGTCAGAATGAGAGTCCAAACAGCTGATAAAAACATCACAATAATCCACACAACTCCAGTCCATCAGTTAACATCTTGTGAAGTAAAAAGCTGCGTGTTTGTAAGAAACAAATCACCATTATTAAGACGTTTTTAACTTCAAACCGTTGCTTCCGGTACATAACCCATAATATCGCTTTCTTCAGTGTAAAAGTCAATCTTCTGTTGTCCTCTCAGATCTGTGCAAGTGTGTATATGTTTCTCTCCTGATTCAGACAAGATGACTTTTTTAACTGGAGAAAGCAATATTATGGATAGAGGACTCTTCCAAGAAAATGAAAACTTGGCATTTCTGATGATCACTGAACCTGTTTGTTAATGGAATGGCAAAATGTGAATTTGATTGCTGCATCTGTACAGTAAGTGGGACCTATTCTTTATGATAGCATGGTCTTTATTAATTGCATCATCCAGGTAAATGGACTGAAAGACAGAGCCCAGGACCTCAGGAAATCTTTCATTGATTCACTGGAAGAGGACATCAGAGACTTCCTCATCAATGAAGCAGAACTTCACACATACGATGACCTCACTAAAGTCAACCCGGTTACGCCTTCTACAGGTACAGTGTGCAAAAGCACTTGGGAACAGGCTTGTGTGATTTATGTCAGTAATTATATTGATCATTTATCAGCATTGGCCTTATGATGTTTATTGAAAGTAAATAATGCCAAGATTTTTTTTCTTCCCCAATTCAGATAATATGATATTCTTCCACATTACAATAATTTGATGCCTGATTTTAATTCTAGCATGTGAAATTCTAGACTGGAGCTTGAATTCTGATTCATAATATTGACTGTCATATCACATCAAAATTGCGACTTTTTATTTCACAATCCTGACTTTCTTATCACAATTGCGAGTTAACATCTTGCAATTCAGACTTTTTTCCCTTCAGAATCATGAGTTAATATCTCTCAGAATAGCGAGAAAAAAGTCCGAATTGTGAGATAAGTCACAATGACCTCTTTTATATTTTTATCCTGTGGCAGAAACAAGCTTCCATACCAGTCCTGTATGTCTTATTGTGAGTTAATGTGTCAGTCAATTACAGTGGTGGAGTTTTGTGTTTGGCAGTGCTGAAATGTCTGCAGGCCAGGTACAGCGCAAAGGTTTTCTACACACATGCTGGCTGCACGCTGGTCGCCCTCAACCCCTTCCAGCCCATCCCTCACCTGTACTCTCTGGATGTGATGAGGGAATATCACGCCGCCCCTCAACCTCAGGTAAACACACTCAAGTCTGTCAGTACATCTCTAACGTAAAAATATGGAAGTTACGAATACTTTAGTGTGGAAGCTGTAAATATGCCATAAATACTATGAGTTTTTATGGTCATATTAGTGGTTTGATACTTAATTCCGTGCATTGGTAGAAATATGTCAACTGGTTTGGTTTTGTTATAAAATAACTAGCCTTAAGTATTTAGTTTACTGGATTATCATCAAATGAATCAAAAACAGGCATTACTGCTGACTATGTAAGTAATACATATAATATTTCTTGGTAACATTTTTGTTTTTGATGCAAAAATAACTATATTGTGATTATCTATCATTAATATGATATAAAATTACTTGTACCGTGAAGGTTTTGGTCATACCATCCACCCCTAGTCGTATGGGTTTTATATGTTTTCTTCTGAAATGAGAGATCTGTTTCTCCCTTTCAAAGGCTGTTAATGCATAACAGATGACAGGACGATGTTTAGCTGTTCGTTTGCCTTTTGTCATAGTAGAGGACAGTGTCAAAACAATGTTTGCACACCTGCTTTGTTCAGTAAGCAGCAGGTTCACTGATATTAAATGTACAGTTAATGAGTCAGTCTTTAACTTTATATTTAATGCAGCACCAAACAATCTGTTTTTGTTACATCTTCTGAACTTTTTTCATTGTGCCGTGGGCCAGTTACTTAGACAATGCTTTGCTCTGCATGTTTATTTTGACATCAGAGAATGATAATGAAAAAATTGCAAATCAGGAAGTTAGAAAAAAATAAACTGAGGCCGTTCTAGATAATATTGACTAACCTTTTAAGGACGTTTTATGAGACAGGTAAAGGCAGGTTATATTATATGCACTGAAGCATTAGCCATCTCAACCTGATTTACAGAAAGCACTGTTATACAGAAAACAATGTTAAAGCATATCTTTGTACACAGGAGTTTAAGCCACACATCTTCATTGTAGCAGAAGAGGCTTATAGGAATGTGCAAGGCCAGGTGGAGCCCATGAACCAATCGCTGGTCGTCTCTGGAGAGAGTGGAGCTGGGAAGGTAAGTGATGTTTGTTTGGTGTAGGTTCCTAATTCATACTTATGTTTTACAGCTGCTTCATGATATTAAAGTGGTCTAAAAGCAGTCCTAGCGCTTTACTCTGAGTTGCTCTATTCTTCAATACCAGTCTCTTTGTAAAGCTTCATCACATTGTTACAGATTCATAAAACGATCCTGGCTGAAATGTGCCGTTCAAACTGTTCAGATCACATTACAGTTACCAAAACACACCTGTTCAAAATGAACCCAAGGCTTGTTTTTTAAAGGGGGGGTTGATCAGCTTTTTTTGAAGGCTTTATTATGTTTATGAGGTGCAGTGTAACGTGTTCATGCTTCGTTTAAAAAAAAAAAAGCATTATTTTCACATATTTTACCTTTATTCTACACCACTGTTTCCGTTCTCGTCAAAACGGTCTGTTGAGTTCCTGGTTCTATGAAGCCCCTCCCTCAGAAATACGCAATGGGCTCATATTGGTTAGCTGGCCCAGTATGTTATGATTCGCTAACCGCCTAGTGCATGTTGTCCGGAAGCGTCACGCCCCCTTACCATTACAGTAGTTGCATGTGCTCCGGTGTATTGTAAACAATGGCCTTATCAATTTGAGCCTTATCAATCAGACCCAGAGAATATTAGTGAAGAGGATTGAGCAGAACCTTTGCAAGCACAGCTCTTACAGGACGTTTCAGAATGGTATGTTTTTTGTTTGTAGTTGTCTCATATTTTTTAGATATGCTGTTATTTGTAATTGCTACTACTGCTTGTTTGCTTTTGATAAACAGTTTTATCCTGATTAAAGCTTTAGTACAGCACAATACATGACTGTGTTGTAGCATTTTTGTAAAGTAATTGTTTCATTTGTAAAAGTAAGAAGTGTTTGCTTATTAACAAAATCTAGTGTATTGGCATTGAACTCGCAGAGATTGAGATTGTCCTCCGTAAAATGTGCAGCACAGCACAAATTATAATTTTCAGTAACCGAGTTAAAAATAAATTTTAACCATTTTTAATTTTAACCAACAAAGTTGGGATAAAATCGGGGTGAAAATAACAGCGTTTCGACAGCATGTCAACAACTCTACTACAACAACTCTTTGCAGCCCAGCATGGCCTCGCTCCCTTTGTTTCGTGTTCCCGGGGGCAGGGTTTATGTAAATTTTAGGGTTTGTGATGTCACAAACCCAGGAAGAAGCTCGGCGTAGTCCTTTAACAGCAATTTCTTTAAAAGAAAATATCTCCCTTAGAATTTAACTTTGAGCGTTGTAACTTTGCAGACGTTGTTTATGCTCTAACAGCAACTTTACACACTATCTAAAGTTCAAAAAGTGAAATCGTAATCAACCACTCCTTTAACGTTGGAAATTTAGAAAGTCTTTTTATAGCACCTTTTTAGACCGTTTTTGAGTTCTGAATTTTGCAATATGTTTCAAAGTGCAATAAAGTCTCAATGATAAAATAAAGGAAATTCTCATTACTTACTGTCTTTAAATGATCTGTCAAGCTCAAGATTCCAAATACATACCAAGTTTAGAACTGATCTGAATACAGTCAAATCTCAACATGATTTAGACCACATCTCCTTTATTAAATACCTCCTCAGACATGGACGTCACGCTGTCTGATGAAGTATTATGCCACTGTGGCGGCCTCTTCTCAGAAGTGCCAGGACACCGTAGAGAAGATAGAAAGACGAGTACTGGGCTCCAACCCCATCATGGAGGCGTTTGGTGAGAAAGACAGAGGGAAGATGATGTTTTAGTCTCATTTCCTCTCTGAAGTTCTGTGATATCTTCATTACACTCTTTCTAAAAGTCTTTATTTTCCTTTTCCTTTCTTCCCCAGGCAATGCCTGCACATTACGCAATAGCAATAGCAGTCGCTTTGGAAAATACATTCAGCTTCAGCTCAACGGGTCAGTTTTGCTTTCTCTCCGTTTCACACATGAACATGAACCTGAAGCATCTTGCGATTGGTGTAAACATCTGTGATTTTATAATGCAGCTCTCAGCTGCTGGTTGGGGCATCAGTGCAGACGTATCTCTTGGAGAAAACCAGAGTGGCTTTCCAAGCTCCAAATGAGAGAAATTTTCACATATTTTACCAGGTAAAATAAGAGACTGCCTTCACAGAATTTACCAGGAATAAAATACAACCTAAGAATTCCGTATTTTTTATTCTGCCAGTTTATTTCCAGTAATACTATCAGTTCTAATGCTGTATATATGTACATTATCTACAATCATTCAAGGGTGTCAGGCAGTTGGATAGTTTCATTTGAATGTATGTTGGTTGTTTATAATCGGTTTGATTTGAAGATGATGAAAGGAGCCACAGAGAAACAGAGACTGGAATGGATGCTGCCTTTGGATCAAGACTTTGCTTGGTTGCCACATGCTGAGAAAACCTTAGAAGGCAAGTATTGTACTTCAAGAATGTGTCTTTTGAAGCATGAAAGGAGGAATTTGAGGAGGCACTGTGTTATTATTTGACATCTTGCATTCCGTTTGTTTGTGTCTGAGCAGAAGACTGTTTGCAAGAGACTGTGGAAGCCATGATCAACCTTGGCATTGATGAGAGTAAACGGACACAGATTTTCAGAGTAAGTGATATGTTTAAAACTACAGTATATCAAAACCTCAATGGTGATTGGAGATGAATAGTATCCATGTTGGTTGGTGTTTGGTTGTTTTGTTTTTAGATACTTTTAAATGACTGTAGTGATGTTATAAAAACCATACAGTATTTATATAAATAGTGGGTGGAAACTAGGGCTGTGCGATTTGGGGGAAAATATCAAATTGCGATTTTTTTTGACAGATATTGCGATTTTAAATTTGCAAAGTCAAGCTTCAGCTCAATATTGTCAATAATGTGCAGCACAGTATGGGTATCATTACCCTGCTGAAAAAAACAATAGAAACCATCACAGAAATTCTTATAGTTTCCATTAAACCATTACAAAATTAATTTTTGTTTTGCGCATTATTCCAATAGGAATTACTGTTGTTCTATTGGTTGCCATCTGCCAGATTACATCCCACCAATACAATCCATCAAATAGACACCATTATAGTTTACATTAAAACCAAACAAATTCCCATTATAACCCTGAAATCCATTAAATTTGTTATTGTGTTTTGGGAGGGGTTCTATTGTTTTTTTCTTCAGCAGGCAAGATTATAATGGTATAACTACTTTTACAGAATTAACTTCATTTCACAGAAATATTTTTTGATTTTTTATAAATAAAGAACTGTATTTCTTAAGTCAATTATTAAAGTATTACATATGTTACATAGGCTGATTTATTCATTTTAAGTATTTGGGATTTTAAGAGCAAGTGGAAAATGTGCTGAATGTTTCATTTCATCCAAGTGAAATTAGCAAGCAGTTAGACTGAATTTACATTCGTTTTAAATGCGGATCCAGGCGCGTGCGTCAAGCCTCATCCATACTGCCAGATGCGCTCGTGAAGACTTGCGGTGCGGAGCCGGGTCCGAGTATAAACGAGCATTACGAGACAGGCTGCGTGAGTGCGGCAAGCATGAACGGCTCATCCATGACGCGAGATTCGCGCCGCGTGGGGCAGAGAGGAGCAAGTATGAGAAGCATTCACAGACACAGGCTGTGCGTGCGCTCTTCTGAATTGGGAATAGCCAACATGCATCATAAACGTATTTCAAATGAATCTGTTGGGGAGATAAAATGTGTAAGATAACGTTCACATACTAACAAAACATCTAAGAATGTATCTTTTATTCGCCAGTACTGAAAACAGAACCGATACCGATAAGGGAGCTCTTGATATGAGCTGTGACGCAGCTCTTGCAAATTAAATTTTTTGTTAGTTGTCTGTCATTTCGAAGCTTAAGTTGCATACGGTTTTCTTTCATTTGAATTTGCCTAACTATCGATCTGACCCAGTAGACGCCATAATCCCACTCTGTCTCTCTCCCATCCCGCTTTCCGTTTTTTTTTTCAATAGTGGGTGTTTACGCTGTTGGCTAGAGCATTACCGATTGGGGAGAACGGAGGTGCGCTCACTCTTGCCCAGGGCAAGTACGACTGCAACTCAAGGCTGGTAGTCATGCATATGCATATGCTCCACATCGCGTCCACATCGCAGGCTTTGCGATTAGGAAATCGCAACATCTCAAATCGCGATTTCGATTCGATTTCGATTAATCGCACAGCCCTAGTGGAAACACTAAATTACTTCACACTTTGAAAGTAAAAAGTAAATTAACCTTTTGATTTATGAAGGCGAATTATCATTTAGCTTTTGATACAAGTTATATAGATTCATGCACCAAAATAGGACTACGCAGCAGACAAGAAAGTACAGTGTTAACTACTTTGTTGATGGGGCAGATTATAGAAATAAATATTATACTGCTGTTTGAAAAATTACATGATTGTTGTCTCTTTGCAAAGATCCTTGCAGGTCTTCTACAGCTGGGGAACGTGGACTTCAGACCTGCATCAGAAGAGGCTCAGACATGTGATCTTGATGAACACTCCAAAGGTGTGATGTGTTTCAGCTGTATTATTTATATAAAAAGCAAAGTTATGACAGTAAATTAGGCAAGATGAATATTCCAGACATGATGAGGCAAAGTACTTTTATGGATGATGCAAGTTCATGTCTGGGTTGTGACATGTCCCTGTCACATTCCTCCTGTCTCACTAATATTTCCCTGTGACACATTGCTATTTAAAAAATTGCAAATTGCAATTTAAAATATCTGTGAAATGTGAGAATATTTTAAAATGTAGTTTATTCCTGTGATCAAAGCTGAATTTTCAGCATCATTACTCCAGTCTTCAGTGTCACATGATCCTTCAGAAATCATTCTAATATGCTGATTTGCTGCTCAAGAAACATGTCTTATTATTATCAGTGTTGAAAACAGTTGTGCTGCTCCATATTTTTGTGGAAACTGTGATACTTTTTTTGTATCTTTGATAAATAGATAGTTCAAAATCATGTATTTCCAATAGAAATCTTTTGTAACATTAAATGTCTTTACTGCCACTTTTTCAATTTAATGCATCCTCGCTGAATAAATGTATTAAATTATTTCTGTATCTGTTATACAGAGGCCAAAGCCATTAGTAAATATTCCCCCCAAGGACATAGTTCATTTGTGTCAGATATCTGATTAGTGGCATGTGTTGATTACTGCTCTCTCTCTCTCTCTTCATTCTGTGCAGGTTTCCTGCAGAAGACCGCTGACCTGCTGCAGGTGCCGTTAGACGAGCTGCAGTCGTGTCTGACCGTGAGAACTCTACACGCTGGCAAACAGAACGTCCTCAAACCTTGCTCTCAGTCGGAGTGCAGTGTCCGCAGAGACTGTCTTGCTAAAGTCATTTACGCACAGTGAGTCGCATAAACTAGGTTAGGCATTTTATGAAGATGCTTATAGCTACACTAAAACGGCAAGTCTTAGGCACAAAAACACACTCTACTGTACATGCTAAATTTTTTATATAATGCAGCATGTAGAATTTTGCATTATTAATAAAATTCAGTTTACTGAAAGTCAGTCCCGGGAAAACCATTTTAATGAACACATTTAAAGTCTGCTTTTTTATTTACAGGCTGTTTGACTGGTTAGTCACATTCATAAACAACAGTATGTGTGCAGACAGTTCCATGTGGTGCAACTTCATTGGTACATATTCCAAATATTCACTTTTTATTTTAATATATTACTTTCCAGTCAGAATTTAATGTGTGAGATCTTTTATCTTGTTTTCTGAAAGGAATGAAAACACATTTAATCCTTGACTGGTGTCTTCTACAGGTTTGCTGGATGTGTACGGTTTTGAATGCTTCCTCCTGAACAATCTGGAGCAGTTGTGTATTAATTACGCTAACGAGAAACTGCAGCAGCACTTTGTGGCTCATTACCTGAAGGCCCAGCAGGAGGAGTATGTGACTGAGGGGCTGCAGTGGTCCTTCATACGGTACCAAGACAACCAGGGCTGCCTGGACCTAATTGAAGGCAGTCCTTCCAGTATTTTCTCCCTGCTCAATGAGGTCTGCTTACAGTCCTTCATCTCAGAAAAAGTGCCGTATGTGCCGTATAAATATAATTGTAATGCAGGATCTTTGCATGAAGACAATGGCTTTGTCTGTAAAGGCATCTTGCGTTTCTTTTGGATTGTATTCTATTTGAAATTGTATCACAAATGTAGAGATTGCCATTATTTATAACTTTATGATCATCATACATGGTGAAATAGCTTTTTTTAATAGCACTAATGAGTTTATTCTTTCTTTCCCTCTCTTCATTCTTTCTCTTTCTTTTTTTCTAATTCTTTGTCCCTGTATGTCTGTCCTCCAGGATTGTCGTCTGAATAGAGCATCAGATGCGAAGCAGTTTTGTGTGCGTCTGCAGAAGGAGCTGTCACATAACGCCAGCATCAGCTGGGACAAATTCAGCAAACAGCCCCATTTCACTGTGGCCCATTACGCAGACAAAGTCAGCTACCAGATCGAGGGCATGATGGAGAAGAACAAGGTGCATATAAATAGTATAAACTATATAAATAGTTGCATACATAAACTATGTAGTTTGTCTTAGCTGAAATTTCTTCCTTTGGGATTAATAAAGTTTATAAAGTGTTTTATTGCTTTTAAGTGCATGCCTAATTTTGAGTGAATGTCCATTTGTTCTGCAGGATCCAGTTCCCCCTGAGCTCATCAGTCTCCTGCAGAATTCCCAGGATTCATTGCTGCACAGTCTTTTTGCTGATGGTGACCATGAGAGCGAGGGTTTGAGAGGACACAGTAAAGTGGTCACTGTCGTCTCCAAATTCAGGGTACAGGTTTTAAAGATTAAAGATGTTATCGTGTTACGTTTTGTTTTCTGATAGATTTCATTGTGTTGTTATGAATGATTGTGCATTAGCTCTTAATCAATATGATTCACATTATAAGATGATTATAGATCATTTTGTTGTCCCGTTACCTTCTGATATTGATACAGATACTCATTTTTAGATTGACCTGCATCTGTGTTTAAATGCATAAATAATATCATAAGATGAATGTTTTAAATAATTTTTTGAACGTACAAATAAGAAATGTTGGGGAAATGCAATGATACTTTTAAATATGAAACCAAACCAGCAGTAGTTGGTGGCAAATGTTTTAATGAGTGAGTCATTCATTCAGCCAATTCGTTCAAATGCTGATTCATTCAGAAATGAAACAAGTGACTGTCTTATGGGTATTTATGGGTTACTAATACTGAATCATTGACACACTCGATTCGTTCTGTCTAAAATGTAAGTCACTTGATATTAGCTTCTTGTTTATTGTATTGAACTACTATAATAAATGTCATATTGCAATCGTGCTGATATTCGTGAAAACATCTTGATCGTATAATGTTGCTTACCTACATCATATATTATAAATATCTAATTTGTTTTGATTTATGCACAAGCCTCACTCTCACTCAGGCTGTGCGGGCCTCATCTACCGTAACATCAGTACATTATCAGTCATCATCAGTGCAATAAAATCAGAATCATTCTCGCGTGAACATTTTTGGTGGCCAAGTTTCAGTGCTTCCTAGTTATTTATTTTTTACATGGATGTGAGTGTGACTGTCACTCATTGCCTGCGCCGCTGGCAACAAAACGGACCAGCTCGAAATCGGAAATATGTGAGACTGACCATTAGCTCTTAATCAATATGATTCACATTATAAGATGATTATAGATCATTTTGTTGTCCCGTTACCTTCTGATATTGATACAGATACTCATTTTTAGATTGACCTGCATCTGTGTTTAAATGCATAAATAATATCATAAGATGAATGTTTTAAATAATTTTTTGAACGTACAAATAAGAAATGTTGGGGAAATGCAATGATACTTTTAAATATGAAACCAAACCAGCAGTAGTTGGTGGCAAATGTTTTAATGAGTGAGTCATTCATTCAGCTAATTCGTTCAAATGCTGATTCATTCAGAAATGAAACAAGTGACTGTCTTACGGGTATTTATGGGTTACTAATACTGAATCATTGACACACTCGATTCGTTCTGTCTAAAATGTAAGTCACTTGATATTAGCTTCTTGTTTATTGTATTGAACTACTATAATAAATGTCATATTGCAATCGTGCTGATATTCGTGAAAACATCTTGGTCGTATAATGTTGCTTACCTACATCATATATTATAAATATCTAATTTGTTTTGATTTATGCACAAGCCTCACTCTCACTCAGGCTGTGCGGGCCTCATCTACCGTAACATCAGTACATTATCAGTCATCATCAGTGCAATAAAATCAGAATCATTCTCGCGTGAACATTTTTGGTGGCCAAGTTTCAGTGCTTCCTAGTTATTTATTTTTTACATGGATGTGAGTGTGACTGTCACTCATTGCCTGCGCCGCTGGCAACAAAACGGACCAGCTCGAAATCGGAAATATGTGAGACTGACCATTAGCTCTTAATCAATATGATTCACATTATAAGATGATTAGAGATCATTTTGTTGTCCCGGTACCTTCTGACATTGATACAGATACTAATTTTTAGATTGACCTGCATCTGTGTTTATTATGATCATTTGTTTGTCTTTCTGTGAATATGCAGAACTCTCTTGAAAGCCTGATGAAGATTTTACACAGCACCACGCCACACTACACACGCTGCATCAAACCCAACCCTGACTGCAGACCACTCACCTTCAAAAGGGAAGAGGTATGAAAAAACAGATGCATTTCTGTCTGTTCACTTGGGATTCCCTTGAGAGTTACAGGTTTTTAGTTCACAGACTCTTTCATTTCATGAGTTAGTGAGAGTTTATAGTTATACTGGTTAGTTAGTCTTGGTTTGGTTTGCGTTCAGGTTATCGCTCAGCTTGAGGCCTGTGGGATAGTGGAGACCATAAACATCAGTGCAGCAGGATTTCCCATCAGGTAACACTACAAACACATCTCAGTCTCTACATTTAACAATTAATACACTTAATTTTACAACAAATAATTTAATTCAAAATAGAGATGCACCGATTGCAATTTTCATGGCTGATTCCGATTTCTTTTGTAAGTGTGGCCTGCCGATACCGATTTTTGCTGATTCCGGTTTTCTATGAAATATAGGATGTTCTCTCACTCTCAAAATAAAGTGCTCTGTGACTGGAAAGAGGTAGAAATACAATTAACTGAAAATGAGTTGCTTTATATAACAAAACAGATGTCATTTTTCACTAGGTTTAAAAATAGGCAACTTTTTCCTAACCTGTTGTTGTTATTATTTTCATTATTACTATTATTATTACAGCTTTAACTCTTAATTATAGAAAATGAAGACACAAATACATTACTGTTGTAAATTACAATTGTACTGCAAAATTTAAAAAGAATTGAAATTGGTATTGCAATTACATTTTTATTTTAGAAGAGGTGCCATCAATTAATCATAAATTATTCATAAATCACGCGAGAATGATTCTGATAAATAAAATCAGAATAATTCTCGCGTGAACATTTTTGGTGGCCAAGTTTCAGTGCTTCCTAGTTATTTATTTATTTTACACACGGATGTGAGTGTGACTGACCTCATTGCCTGCGCCGCTGGCAACAAAACGGACCGGCTCAAAATCGGAAAGACGTGAGACTGACCGGCCGATTCCGGGTCCCTGGCTGGTCGATCGGTGCATCTCTAATTCAAAATAAGTGTTTAAGAGGGAAGACAACTGGCCAGAATTTTCATATCACCTCACTTTTAGAGACATTATTACAGAATTCCTTTCAGAATCAAAACCAAATTATTTTTTGTATTATTTGTACAGGATCCCATATGGCAATTTCCTCCAAAGATACGGGCTGATCACAAACACCAGACTAACTGCGCAAATGAACAGTATGTAGATCATTAAGTGAACACAAAAGTACTATTTGTTTTTTTTTATTCTCCTCTTTAATTTCTGATTCTTGTCTTTTTCTTTCAGTATCCTCCTCTCATTTCTTCCTATCTTTTTTTATGAACTCAGTGCTTAAATAATATGAATCTGAATTCCTCAGGTGAATTACTGCATGCTTATTTAGTAGATATTTTGCATGTAGTGATGCATTTGCTTGCCTTTTCTTAAATCTCTCGTCACCATTTGCCTTTTCTGTATGTTATTTAAAGGGGTCATATGATGCTATTTTAAAGATAATTATTTTGTGTATTTGGTGTAACAGAATAGATTGACATGCTTTAATGTTCAAAAAACACATTATTTTTCCAATACTGTACATTATTGTAGGTCCTCTATGCCCGCCTCTCTCAAACACGTCGTTTTCAACAAAGCCCCTTCCGACAGCTGGCCAATCAGTCTGCTCTGATTGGCCAGCTGACCCAGTGCATTGTGATTGGCCGAACACCACAAGCACGCGTCGGAAATGTAACGCCCCTTACCATAATCGCAGCTTCAGCTTTCAAAGTAAATATCAAGACAGTTAATAATGTCGTTAGTTTTCATTTTCAAAATTGCCCAGTGCATGAAAAAGCAATGGGTTTACCTCTAGTGTTTTGCCATAAAACACAATAGAGGTATCATAAATGTGTATTTCTAAAGCTCCGCTTTCACCCACAGGCCCTGAGATGAGTAATCAGGCTGTTCTGGGATCTGCTGTAGAGGATGTGCTTAATGTGGTCCTCAAGAGACGTGCCCCAAACTCCACCCTCAGCCCTGATGACAACAACAACATGGTGCACTGTGGCCGGACCAAAGTCTTTCTCACACACTCCCTGGTAAAGCATGCACTCAGCAGCTGTTGAAAGTTCATTGAACTCTTTCGCCCTGTTTACCCTGTCTCGGCTGATCCAATCACAAGCTGTCAGATGTGATTTAATGTGATGTCAGCAGTTAATTTATCGTGTGTTGTGCAGTTGGAGATGCTGGAGGTGCACAGGGACAGGGTGCGCTCACAGAAGGCGTTCTGTATCCAGTGTTGCTGGCGCAGGTACCAGAACCGTCTGCGTAACCTCAAGAGACAGGCTGCCACCCGCTTACAAGCAGGTCAGGATTTATCATCTTTATTTTGTGATTACAGGTAGTATGGTTATATAACAAATAGGGCTGCATAATTTGGGGAAAAAATCAAATTGTGATTTTTTTTTTATTTTCTTTATTTTTTTTCAACACAAAATTTGATTTGCGATTTAAAAAACAAACAAAAAAAAACAACATTTGCTTGTTTGTAGGGCTGCACAATTTGGCCAAAATGTTTTGATCATATAGCAGTATGGCTATTTAAAAAGAAATAACCATTATTATTATCATAATAAATTATTGTTGTTATTTTTGCACTTCAACCGTAAAATTACAGTACTAATATTGTGGCTGTCTTAATTTCATAATTTTAACCGTTACATTTAACCATTGAACTTTTATTTTGACAGAAAAATGCATGGAGACCTTAAAGCTTCTCTTTTGTTGAAAAACAAACAACTTTGTGAAGATAGTTGACACGTCGCATTCCTAAATGCACATTAAAGTGACTTAAACTCAGAGCAGATGCAGAGATGTTCATGTTGAGCAGCATTTACTGTGAACCGAGCCACTCTGAGATGCTGAAACCAGCGGATCATGAACAGCTCACGTGTAAATGAACACAGTGCCGCATTTCACTCTGAAACATGCAGTGCATACATTTATTGCATTAAATCACATCCTTTGCGATTTAATAATTGCATTAAGCTATATTGCAATTTCAGTTTCATTTTGATTAATCATGCAACCCTAATGACACATTACCTTGTTCTAGACATTTCACAATTATTGCTAAATATTAAAGCTGGGAATCAGCTGGTTGTGTTTGTAGGACACTTTTAGACTGCTTGGAGATAAAGTGCTCAAGCGAGAAGCTGTTATTCTTCAGGAATAGACTCAGAGACTGTGCATTACTCTCTGACCTCTGCTTGGCTGAAGGAGCAGACATCTGCTGTGCGTCTAGACGCTGTCACCTGATCAACTTCCTCCTGATTATCCCTTAAACTCAGAACAGAACAGATGCATCTCACCCAAGCCTAATACCTGCTTGACTGAGATCAGTAGAGCCAAAAGCCAAACATCCTTTTGCCTCCAACTGAGTCACAGTAAGATCTCAGGAAATATGAGTGTGTCCTGTTATCAGACTACACTAATTTAGTCCTGCAAATCAAAGACCGATGGTTAATTGAAGGATTACAGTATAATGATGATAAAGTGGCCTATTAACTGTTTACCACCATGTTTTATCTGGTGATGGTTCTGTTTTGATTTGTAACACTGTTGCACACACATAGACCACTTAGCTTGTGGGATTTAGTGCTTGTCATACAATAATCGTATGAGTTTACAATTTCATTTTAAGTTTAACAATTGAATAACTAATTAAAATGTTAACAGTAAATAGGGCCCTATGAAATGTGCTGTATTTTCCCCCAAATTCAGTCTGTTTTAATTCTTCTCTATTCTATTTTTATGATTTAATACATATGAACTTGTGGAGCTATAGTAGTTCATAAATGGCTTAGTGTTTCTTTACTTTTAATCATTTAGCAGATGTGTTTAGCTAATGTGAGAGAGAACGAATATTCTAGGACAAACCGCTGTAATCCAGTATTTCTACAGTATTATATAGTGTTTTGAACTCTCTTTATTTGTATTTTTATCACAGGTGTGAGATCCTGGCTGGTCCGTAGAGAGATTAGGAAATGGCACAAAGCTGCATCAGTCATCCAAACCAAATGGAGGCGCTGGAGGGTAAGCATTGTGGACTGTGCATTACTCTCTGACCTCTGCTTGGCTGAAGGAGCAGACATCTGCTGTGCGTCTAGACGCTGTCACCTGATCAACTTCCTCCTGATTATCCCTTAAACTCAGAACAGAACAGATGCATCTCACCCAAGCCTAATACCTGCTTGACTGAGATCAGTAGAGCCAAAAGCCAAACATCCTTTTGCCTCCAACTGAGTCACAGTAAGATCTCAGGAAATATGAGTGTGTCCTGTTATCAGACTACACTAATTTAGTCCTGCAAATCAAAGACCGATGGTTAATTGAAGGATTACAGTATAATGATGATAAAGTGGCCTATTAACTGTTTACCACCATGTTTTATCTGGTGATGGTTCTGTTTTGATTTGTAACACTGTTGCACACACATAGACCACTTAGCTTGTGGGATTTAGTGCTTGTCACAATGGTGTAAGACGAGTTTACAATTTAATTTTAACAATTGAATAACTAATTAAAATGTTAATAGTAAATAGGGCCCTATGAAATGTGCTGTATTTCCCCCCAAATTCAGTCTGTTTTAATTCTTCTCTATTCTGTTTTTATGATTTAATACATATGAACTTGTGGAGCTATAGTAGTTCATAAATGGCATAGTGTTTCTTTACTTTTAATCATTTAGCAGATGCGTTTAGCTAATGTGAGAGAGAACGAATATTCTAGGACAAACCGCTGTAATCCAGTATTTGTACAGTATTATATAGTGTTTTGAACTCTCTTTATTTGTATTTTTATCACAGGTGTGAGATCCTGGCTGGTCCGTAGAGAGATTAGGAAATGGCACAAAGCTGCATCAGTCATCCAAACCAAATGGAGGCGCTGGAGGGTAAGCATTGTGCTGATTTTTATTTTTATTAATAAAGATGTTGGACAGGACTTGATTTTGTCTATTGGGAATTGATTGGATTGTGAAGGAAAAAAAATGTAAATGCCAATTTAACAATTATTTTTATTATTTATTAATCTTTTAAAATGTAATCAAATGAAAATGTAACAATTATTTTAATTTTTTGGCAAACAAAGTACTGCAGAACAGAGGTTTTAAATTAAAACATGGATGATAAATAGTGCGATATTCCTTAAAACATTTTTATGAATTGTATGATTTATTATTATTATTATTATTACTTTGAGAAGTACATTATACTATATAATAGTAATTTCTCCAAGTTTTTTTTTTGGGCGATTTGTAATGAGGAGCCTTGAGTGCCACACTGTTTAAAATGAAAACATGGATGAAAAATGAAAAAAAAACTACTATTATTATTGTTGTTATTACTGTACAATATGAAAATATTTCTGTGAAAATTTCCTCAACTGAATTTTTTCTTTATATAGCTAATTTTTCCCTTCATGACAACTGTGAGGGGAGTGATTTTTTTTTTATAACTCATCCATTTAAATTATATTAAGCTTTAAAGTTCTGCATAATTAAGGGCGTGGCCACTTGAGTGACAGGTGGATTGCCGCTGCTGTCACCACCGTCGAGCTAGGTGGGCGTGGTTTCAGCAACCAGCTCCCGCCTCTTTGCCCATTTTCGATTATCCGGGAGTGACGCGTTGCCAAGATGGCGACTGCCGGCTCCACCTACTTTAGGCTTCAAAAACGCTCTTCGGAAACCTACGGATGACGTCACGGACACTATGTCCATGTTTTTAATACAGTCTATGTTCTGAATGCAGTTTCATGCTGACTTTAAGTGTAGATTTAGCTTCAGTTATGTGTGTTTTGTGCCGTGTTCTTATCTTTCTGCATTCCTCCTCGATAGGTGTGGATGGATGCATTAGCTGAGGCAGAGCTGGATGATGCTGAGGATTTCATAGAGAATGAAGCATCATCCGCATTGCCGAAGCTGGACCGTCTGCTGAAGGAGAGAGGCTCTGTGCAGCTCTCCAGCATCCAGGAGCCTGTGATGGTCAGAGGTTGGCCCATCGGTCTGGCCATGACCTCTGCTCCCAGCATCACTGTCTCTCTGACAGCCACGGGTTTCCAGCGGATCATGTCTATGATGGCCTGTCTGAAGATCCCATTCAGAAACGGCGAATACAAAGTAAAGACCAACCAGTTTGACCAGGGTGTGGCGTCTATCAGAGCTCAGCCACGGGTAAGAGACGCTTCAAACATACGGGTTAACTGAGCTTTGTTTAGTTCTGTGTGACCTTGAATGATTCCAGGATAAATACAGCTTACACATGTCTATGACATGCTGTCAATTATTTTTGTATTATTTATGTACTATTGTATTTATTAATATTTTGAATTAGGTTTTATTTTTCTATTTTAGTTTTCATTTTAATTTTCAAGTTTAAGTCATTTTGTTATGCGCTTTTGTCATTTATAATTAAATTGTTTTTAATATAAAAAATTCTATTTAGCTTTATTTTTGTGTTTTAGTTTTAGAAATTTTAGCTCTTCAATTTAAACGTATTAATTTCATTTAGTTGCCAAGGTAACATTTCTTAGTTTTAAGTTTGTCGTTCATCTAATATTTATATTTTATTTTAGCTTTATTACTTAAAATATTTTAAATAGATCTTTACTCTGAGGTAGATAAAGTTGTTACATTTTAATGTGGATTTTTTCTTGGTGAATAAGTGCAAGGGACATGTATTATGAAATTTTGTAAACAGTAATATTTATATACTATTGTATTTCATTTTATTTTTGGTAATTTTATAATGCGCTTTTGTAATTTTTGTAATTTATTAGATTTTTTTATTTTATCTTTATTTTTAGCTTTACTACTTTATGAATAGTTATTTTAGTGTTGATATACTCTATAGTTTTTGTTAATATTTTGAATTAGATTTTTCTTTTAATTTTCACTTTTATGTTTTCAGTTTATTTTTGGTTAAAGTTTTAGTAATTGTCTTTTATGTTTTTGTCATTTTTATTAGTTTTTAAATATATCTGTACATTTTTTTAATTCATTTTAATTTGTTTACTTTGTTATTTTAGTACTTCAAGTTTTTATTTCAGCTAGTTTCCAGGGCAGTACAGTACAAAATTAAAGATATAATAAAATACAAAATAAAAACAAAGTACAAAAAGTATGTAATAATGTGTCAAATAAACATTAACAAAAAGGTTTATGGTTTTAGTAAACTATAATGACCCTGACACATTTTGATGTGAGATTATTGTATCTTTTTTAAAATATTGCTTTAACTGTTATGTAACTTATGTTTTTGACAGGGCTCCATTAAGGTGCATCTTCAGAGATCTCCGCTGCTGTACGCTGACATGCACCCAGTGCACAAGACAGACGTGGTGACCGGATTCAACCAGATCCTGCTGGAGAGGCCCTGAGATCTCATGCTGTTAAAAGCTTTCGTGCAATCAGTGCACCTTTGAAATACACTACATTAAGTGATATTAAATATTTAGCTGCCTTATTGTTAGTGCAATTCAGTGTTTAGTTGTATTTACTCTCTCAGGTTTCAGTGTGACGCACAAGTGCCTTTAATTCTGCTGTGCGTTCAATCAGTAAACACTTGACTTTTTTAGCTTTATACAACAAAGCTTCCATTTTATACTAGCATGACCTGTCATGATTAAAATCGTGTTTCTTGCGCAGCTTGAAAATGATATTTGTAGATAAGATTTTAGTTTTTGGTCTGAATTTATTCATATTATGCTGCTAAATATACCAAATAGTGTATTTTCAAAACCTTGCATTTGATTTCCATTAATATCAGTGTACAAACGTATAAAATAACAGGCTTTAAAACATTGTGATGCTATAATGATATTAGTAAGTTATAATGATAGTTGAGGGAGAGTATAGTATTCATAAAGACTATATTAGTACAAGTTTTGTACACTTTTCTTGTCATCTTTTTTTAAATTGTATTCATTGCACAATGTAAGACATGAAACACTACATGGTAAATACTGGGAAAATCCATGGTTTCTGCATTGCTTACTTACCAAAGCAAACTGAATTAAAATACTGTTTGCATATGTATCTCTAGTTCTTCATTTTGTCAGAATACTTTTTGCTGTTTTAGACTGAAATTGATTTTTAAACACCAACTGCTCAAAAGCACAACACAACATTCCTCCGTAAATCATGAGTTTTTGGTTATGAGACACTGAATTGCATGTGCAAACTGTATTTATGACTAAAAATAATCTATATCTCTGTATATTTATACTCTCAGGGCGTTAATCAGCAGGTTTTCTAGTACAACACATAGTACTTCTTTAACAAACCAGTCAGACACTTGTCAAACTTCGATAATGCCAATAAAGATCATTTCAGACTTGTTCTGTTTTGGATTTATTTTTACTCTATCTGTAGTCTGGAAAATTCATTATAAAATGCATGTAATTAATTACTGACTGCTGTATTGAGACACAAAAGCTCAGTAATGTTGAGAAAACATGAATATTCAACAACAATTTTTCAGAATACTAAATGCTACAAAGCTTGACAGCTATTTTATCGTACAGGTTTATTTGTCAGATAGAAGTCTAAAGTCTAAAAGCCTCCGGAAGGTCCATCAATGACAAAACATGTTTCTTAGTATATGTTGTTTAAACCTCTGAAGAACAAGTCGTGCAAATGCTGGAATTACTCCGCAGATAGTCTCTTAAAGGAATAATTCACCCTAAAATGAAAAATTGACTCACCCTCAGGCCATCCAAGATGTAGATGAGTTTGTTTCTTCATCAGATTTGGAGAAATTTAGCTTTCCATCAATGGATGCTCTGCAGTGAATGGGTGCCGTCAGAATGAGAGTCCAAACAGCTGATAAAAACATCACAATAATTCACTCCAGTCCATCAGTTAATGTCTTGTGAAGCCAAAAGCTGCGTGTTTGTAAGAAACAAATGCATCATTAAGAAGTTTTAACTTCAAACCATTGCTTCCAGCTAAAATATGAGTACATAATCCATAATAACGCTTCCTCCAGTGAAAAAGTCCATCATCTATTGTCTCGCACATCAAAATCCACCCACATATTTGTTAGAACTGTTTTGAACTATTCGGTTGTAAACCGTGCTTGATCTGTGCAGATTTCTCTCCTGATTCAGACCAGACCACTTTTTCACTGGACTCTTATTCTGACGGCACCCATTCACTGTAGAAGATACATTGCTGAGCAAGTGATGCAATGCTACATTTCTCCAAATCTGATGAAGAAACAAACTCATCTACATCTTGGATGGCCTGAGGGCGAGTACATTTTTCATTTTGGGGCGAGCTATTCCTTTAAGACATTGTTGGCATTCAAAAGACCTTGGTTTAGTATAGAATTTTACATGATTGCATTAACATTTGTGTAAAAACCTGATGCACTTGTGTTAGGAATCGGTCCATGTGTGACAGTGCGATCCAATCAGAATTCATCATCGTCATTCTCTGCTTCCGTCGGTTCAATCATTTTTAAGCACTGATCAGCGAACTCCACGAACAGCGGCTCCTGCATGGCGTCTTTCGTGGCTTTGGCTTTATCTTCAGCCGAGTCCACGGACATCATTAACCGGCGGAGATGAGGATTCCTCAACAGACCCTTCAATGCCTCTGAATCAGCTGTGTGAAGGAAAACCATCTGTAACTGATCTCATAAAAACAGCGTTAAAGATCATGTGAACGGGGTGTTTATCATTTCATACCCAGCTGCTGAAGTTTGTGTAATGGCACTTTGTCAGTCTGACTGTCTTCATCAAGAACATCCTCGACAGTCCACGGCTGTTCAGCTGAAATCACACACATTTATTGAACTTTATAGAACTTTTTTGTTCAAAATCATCATCAAAAGCAGGCAGAAAAGTTCTCTTGATCGCCCATAAAGCAGCTATTATTGATGATAACTTACTCACCGCTGCTCACTGGTGTTGAGCTGCTGGAGGCTGAATCAGATTCTTTAACTGGATGGCATGAATCTATCAGAGGAAAGAGAAATAATGACTTCAAGAGTTTGGTTTGGACTGATTTTTGACTTTGTGCTCAGGGCAGTCTGGTAGTTTAAGGTACAAAATGACTAATAACAATAACATTTGTATTACTACTACTACTAATAACATATTTATATTAGTAATAATACAATAGAATTGAATGAATACCAATAATAATTAGTATAATACTATTTAATTAAATATAAATACAATAAACAAATAAATTAATATCAGTAAATAATAATAATAAAATATAATGTAATCAGTAAAAATTATTATAATTAAAAATAATAATAAATACTATAAACATTTTATTAAAACATAAATGATATAAGCCAGTAATAATAGTAATATAATAAGAGTGATAAAGTTATACCAATAATAATACATTAAATAATGCAACCAATAAAAAATATTAAATGAATAATAATAATAATGCAACTTTTAAGTAGAAAACAGTTGAACAGTTGTCATGGGTTCGACTCCCAGGAAATGCATGAACTGATTCAGTATAAATATTGAAAGCAATTAAAAGCATGAATGTAAATGTAATCAAAATAACTGTCAATAGAATATTAGCTTTCATAGAGACTTACCATCATCTTTGTGTCTTTTAAAGCAACTCACTGAACAACTAGAAGGGGAAGGAAGGTGCTATTTATTTGATCAGGATTTGTCTCAAAAGCAAAAGTGAGCTGATAAACCTATTTATGGTATAGAGTTGCAGTTATCAGACATGCATGAGTGACTTACTATCTGATTCTGCAGGCTGGACATCTGTATTTAGGAACATGCTCGCTACATACGCCACAAAGCTGCATAACGGATCTAGGAGATCAACAAGCAAACAAACAGAAAAAACGATTTGTATTAACGATCAGCTTGAAGTTACTGAAGCCACGTGTTTATGTTGTTGACAGCGTGCAGGACTTTTATCTCATTTCCGCTTCCGGTGTAGAGTGCTGAGGTCACGGTGTCCTTCCCCACGTGTGTCCGTCAGTGCGATCCGCGTCCAGCAGCTCTGAGCTCAACCGAACTCGCTCGCCGTCATGCTGAAGTCTGTGAGCCGCGCGGTTCAGCTCGCAGCCCGGCTGTCCATCAGCGCGCCTCCCCGCAGCAGAACCTTCAGCAGGTCCCTCTGGAGCCTCAGCAGCAGCGGAGCGGCGTCCGGCTCCAGGCCGAGGCTGCTCACCGCGACACGGGCTCTGCCCTCACTGTCCTGCGGCTGCGGGAGTCTGCACACCGAGGGTAAACGCTGCTCCACACGCACACGAGCCAAAAACTAGCATGGTAAAGCTATGGACACTAACTGAAAAGTACCATGGTAAAGTTGTTTTTATGGTAAAGGTGTGGGCACTAACTATAAAGTACCATGGTAAAGTTGTTTTTATGGTAAAGGTATGGACACTAACTGATAAAAAGTACCATGGTAAAGTTGTTTTAACTCAAAAATACCATGGTAAAGTTGTTTTTATGGTAAAGGTATGGACACTAACTAATAAAAAGTACCATGGTAAAGTTGTTTTAACTCAAAAATACCATGGTAAAGTTGTTTTTATGGTAAAGGTATGGACACTAACTAATAAAAAGTACCATGGTAAAGTTGTTTTAACTCAAAAATACCATGGTAAAGTTGTTTTTATGGTTAAGGTATGGACACTAACTAATAAAAAGTACCATGGTAAAGTAGTTTTTATGGTAAAAGCAGGGCTGGGCGATATAGTAAAAACAATTATCACGATATAATGTTTCATATCATTCGGTATGGATAATTATTGACATTTTTTTAATAACCTTTCTTAAACAATGAGCAGTAGAAAAAGGGTTTAAATTTAACCACTGTATTTTTTATTTACCCAATTTAACTTATTTTTAACTTAGTTTTGTTTTAACAGTCAAACACAAAATATAATTGAAACAAATATCTCCTTTCTTATGTTTTATATGCAGATGAAATAATTTTTTTCACCATTTTTATTATTTTAATGTTTGAATTTGAACAGTAAGCCTCAGTTGTGCAGAACTCCATTGGCCTAAAAAAGGAATTGTAACATTTTCAATAGATTACATTTTAAAAGAGTAATTAAATTGATGTTTTATGCCTTAATTTGGTTACCACCATTTTTGATAATGTATCCTGAAAAATTAACACAGAATTTCTGAAAAAATGAAACATTTCATAGACTTGCCTTTTTATTATTAAAATGTAATTAAAGGAACACTCCACTATTTTTGAAAATAGGCTCATTTTCCAACGCCCCTAGAGTTAAACAGTTGAGTTTTACAGTTTTCGAATCCAATAGTAAAACTGAATCCAGAATAATTCAAACTTTAAAAAAAGAAAAAGGAATAAAAAGTTACTTTTTTGTAAAAGTTTGAATAAATTGTCGTTAAATTGTATCGTTTCAATATTTAATTTAATTAGTTTAATTTGATTACTAAAATCTAATATAACCATTAAATCAGAATCCGGAAAAATTCAAATGGGGGAAAAAGCAATCCAAAAAAATGTAAACGTATTAATTTAATTTCATAGTGCCTTATTGTAAAAATGTCAATAATTTTTTACATTTTATTTAATTGATTAAACATGCCTTTTGATTATTTAAATTTAATTAAGCCATTAAAATGGAATCCAGAAAAAATAAGACACAGAATTTGGGAAAAAATAAAACAGGCCGCTCATAGAGCCCTAAAAATGTAATTTTTGATAATAAATAGTTGTTCAATTGTATAGGTTTCATTATTTCAGCGTTCCTTTAAAATAGTAAAACTGAATCCAGAATAATTCAAACTTTAAAAAAAGAAAAAGGAATAAAAAGTTACTTTTTTGTAAAAGTTTGAATAAATTGTATCGTTTCAATATTTAATTTAATTAGTTTAATTTGATTACTAAAATCTAATATAACCATTAAATCAGAATCCGGAAAAATTCAAATGGGGGAAAAAGCAATCCAAAAAAATGTAAACGTATTAATTTAATTTCATAGTGCCTTATTGTAAAAATGTCAATAACTTTTTACATTTTATTTAATTGATTAAACATGCCTTTTGATTATTTTAATTTAATTAAGCCATTAAAATGGAATCCAGAAAAAATAAGACACAGAATTTGGGAAAAAATAAAACAGGCCGCTCATAGAGCCCTAAAAATGTAATTTTTGATAATAAATAGTTGTTCAATTGTATAGGTTTCATTATTTCAATTAATTAGACTTGCATTTTGATTACTGAAATTAAATTGGAATCCAGAAAAATTTAAATGGGGTAGAAATACAACCGATTTCAGTGAACTCTGACCCCTCTGACTCTCTAGGCCCTGTATGACCATCTGATGGACTTCCTGGCTGACCGCGGCGTTGACAACACGTTTGCGGATGAGCTGACGGAGTTGAGCACGGTGCTGGAGCATCAGGAGTACATCAAGTTCCTGGAAGATCTCAGCACTTTCGTCAAATGCAAATAGATTATCTAGATTTATCGCAAAACGTTGTTATACGTCTGGCTCGTGTGGTCTGACGTGATGACAGGATGAAGGCAGAACAGTTTTGTATTTAATTTTATATCATGTTTTCAAGTTATGTGCACAGCGGTTACAGTTCAGATGTCACCGTAGGGGTTTACGGGTCTTGCAGAGTCGAGAATGTGAAATAAACATTCATGAGAAATAAAACTGAGTGGAAATATTGGGCTGAGTGTCCTGATTTAATTTCAGTATAATAATTGTGTTGCTAAAAGGCAAAAGAAAATGTGGTTGTCCATTATGTACATTTTTTTTTTATGCATCTCAATTTAATGAATCGATTCGACTTCTTGAAAAGTGACACAATGGGACTTTATTAAATTGTCATGAAATAGGCAGGACTTCCTGTTTGACTAAATGATGAAATATGTGGCGTGGTTTGGAAACAGTTATTTTGGTGCGGAAATAACACTTCTGTTGTTATACGTCTGGCTCGTGTGGTCTGACGTGATGACAGGATGAAGGCAGAACAGTTTTGTATTTAATTTTATATCATGTTTTCAAGTTATGTGCACAGCGGTTACAGTTCAGATGTCACCGTAGGGGTTTACGGGTCATGCGGAGTCGAGAATGTGAAATAAACATTCATGAGAAATAAAACTGAGTGGAAATATTGGGCTGAGTGTCCTGATTTAATTTCAGTATAATAATTGTGTTGCTAAAAGGCAAAAGAAAATGTGGTTGTCCATTATGTAAATTTTTTTTTATGCATCTCAATTTAATGAATCGATTCGACTTCTTGAAAAGTGACACAATGGGACTTTATTAAATTGTCATGAAATAGGCAGGACTTCCTGTTTGACTAAATGATGAAATATGTGGCGTGGTTTGGAAACAGTTATTTTGGTGCGGAAATAACACTTCACCGTAGACTTCCCTTGGATGTTTGATCAATTGAAAAAGTAACTAGAAATGTTTAATAAACTTGTTTTATTTTCTTGTATGTGAAACAGACTCAAAAACCTTTTATTTCACCCAAACAAATCAAATGTGCTATATTTTAAATAATACATTTTTTTATGATTGTGTAACACATTTCTTTCCAAAATTCTTATTACTGTAAAGCGAAAATTAAAATAAAATGCAATGAAAAAAATGTTAATATGTCTAGATAGATATTCTCAATGAAGATTACTGATATTTATTTTAATCAAAGTCAAAGTACAACAAATACCACCAAGAGATATCAAATTTGTCACTTGTAAAAAGTATCTCTTAATATTAATGAGAATTTGAAGTGTTTAACGGCAACACTTTCATTAAAATACACTGTCACAATGCAAACGCCATGGTATTGCTAAAATATGCTTATTTCTGGCTTAGAGGTGAAATGACTGATGTGTTCTTGACAAGCATTGTGAGATTTTTTCTAGAACAGCTTATGGATAAATATATGGCTGCGGTGCATTTAAAACGCATGCACTCAATAGCAGGTTCTGATTGTGTAACACATTTCTTTCCAAAATTCTTATTACTGTAAAGCGAAAATTAAAATAAAATGCAATGAAAAAAATGTTAATATGTCTAGATAGATATTCTCAATGAAGATTACTGATATTTATTTTAATCAAAGTCAAAGTACAACAAATACCACCAAGAGATATCAAATTTGTCACTTGTAAAAAGTATCTCTTAATATTAATGAGAATTTGAAGTGTTTAACGGCAACACTTTCATTAAAATACACTGTCACAATGCAAATATATATACACACTGGTTTTTTTTCCCATCTAGTTGCCAAAGGAACAATTCATATTTTTATTCTGTTTAAGTTAAGATGCTAAAATAGCTAAAACTACAATAAAATAGTGACTAAAAATTTGTATCTAGAAAAAGAAGAAAAAACATAACTACATTTACTTTAAACTAAAAAACATTTTAAAAGATTAAAAACCACAGTTTTTGGTAATACATTTGTATTAAATTATAAAGCCCTATAATTGTAAAAATGTTAATTATTAAATTGTTCTAGTTTTATGAATTCAATTGATTAGACATGCTTTTTGATTATTGAAATGCAATTAAAAGGAAATCCAGAAGAATTAAAACAGAAAACATGGAATTTGGGAAGAAAAAAACAGATTTCATAGGGCCCTAAAAAATTCGATTTTTTGTTGAATTTATAATAAAAAGTTCTTAAACTGTACAGGTTTCATCAATTCAATTATTTCGATAGTTTTTCTTTTTTTAAATTTATCTATTAAAAAAATGTATCCATTAAATCTGATTTAAAAAAAGTAAACGGTGCGGTGAAAAAAGGAATCCAGAAAAATGTTAATGGCAAAAGATAAAACTGATTCATAGGGCCCTAATAAATACACAGCAGTGACCTTTGACCCCTATGACTACAACAGTATCTCAATGATACTAAAATACCACTGGTTCCTACATAATGATCCAAGATTTCCCAGTCCGTTCATCTAGTGCTCACATGCAAACTTCATAGTTTAATAGTGTTTAATTACACTATATTCTACTCCATCCAGACCAATCAAATAATGCATTTATTACACCAAGTGTCCATATAATGGAGGAAGGTGCTGACGTAAAGGCCACATGGACATGATGTAAAATGACTGTTGACTGTCAGATTATTCCTGCAGATACGGAGCAACACATTATATACATTATCAAGAGAGACTGGTTTAGTATGTGATGGCTTACGGCGAACACTTACGCGTGACACACGGGGCATATGATCCGTCCAGACGCCTCTATTGCCTCCAACACTGAGTTTATATACTGCTCTTCATACCGCATGCTGCTGTTATACTCCTCCAGAATCAGGAGCTAACACACAACATTATGTCTCAAATCTCTTTGTGCTTCCACGTACGCAAACGTGCGGCTTCACAATCAATGATATCAACTTATGCATTATGACTGGTCAAGTTTAAATATTTGGATAAATATTAAATAAATACAGGGGGAAGATTTTCAGTAAATGACGAAGTATAAATGGTTGATGTGGACTTACATTAACTCTAACTGTATTGCATAAAATCATGAAAAAGTCCCTGACACTTGCTTAAGATGCACAGAGTTTACAGGTATGCTAGATCACTGCATATGGGAATATGAAAAAGTTGGGAAAAGATGTGGAGGAAAGAAAGAAAAAAAGATAGAAAAGATCCTTGATTTTATTATTCCTTTGTCACCTTTACTTTTTTTTAGTCTGTATTTACTTATTTTAGGTTAATATAAATGCAAGATTTTTTTTAATACAAATTAATTCCATTTGTTTTGTCTGTATTTATGTTTATTTGTTTATTTTAAGGTTAATATTAAAGCAAGATTTTTTTAATACAAATTAATTTCATGTTTAAGTCTGTATTTATTTATTTATTTATTTATTTTAGGTTAATATAAAATCAAGATTTTTTTAAAAATACAAATTAATTCCATTTTTTTTGTCTGTATTTATGTTTATTTGTTTATTTTAAGGTTAATATTAAAGCAAGATTTTTTTAATACAAATTAATTTCATGTTTAAGTCTGTATTTATTTATTTATTTTAGGTTAATATAAACGCAAGATTTTTTTTAATACAAATTAATTCAATTTTTTTGTCTGTATTTATGTTTATTTGTTTATTTTAAGGTTAATATAAAAGCAAGATTTTTTTAATACAAATTCATTTCATTTTTTAGTCTGTATTTATTTATTTATTTATTTTAGGCTAATATAAATGCAAGATTTCATACAAATTCATTTCATTTTTTAGTCTGTATTTATTTATTTATTTTAGGTTAATATAAACGCAAGATTTTTTTTTATACAAATTAATTTAATTTTTTAGTCTGTATTTATTTATTTATTTATTTTAGGCTAATATAAATGCAAGATTTTTTTTAATACAAATTAATTTCATTTTTTTTGTCTTTATGTTTATTTGTTTATTTTAGGTTAATATAAAAGCAAGATTTTTTAATACAAATTAGTTTCATTTTTAACTTTATGTACTAAAATAACAAAAACTAAAACTAATAAAAACTGTATAGAAATATTAAATAATGACAAAATTACTCAAATTTAAAAATGCAAAATCTAACATTTAAAAGAAGTCAAACTATTAATAAAAACACTAATAGTTTCATAATGATACTAAGACAGCTGCTGTGTGAAATGGTTTTAAATCTATTAACTCTACAGATTGCTATCTGAAATACAAATGGAAATCTTTCCCAACAATAGTTTTAAATTATTAGCAATGGAAATTCATTGGTCAAAGATGTGAGAATCCTGAATCTGCAAACAAGCATACAGAATGTGAACTGATTCGTCTGACACTAGAGAGCGATGTAGAATCAGCTTTTATAGCACAACCCCAACAAAACAAAACGGGTGTTTTTCTGAAACTACATGTGTAGAAAATCAGCAGGGTGATGCTTTGCAGCTGCTGTCATTGCAATACATTTGAACTGTGTTGAGACCGGAAACATTGGACTGTTTTTAAGGAAAGGCCTGTATTACTGCAAACATGCACAGCTGCAATAATAGTGTCACGCTGCTAAAGACTAGATAAGGCTGTTTCTTGACCCCGTCCCAGACAGATGTTAAGGCCAAAGTGCAAACGTGTGAACTGCCAGACAATAAAGTTATGCATGTGGGACTATTATACAATTATTGATTTAACTATTTGATTCTTTAATAATAGAACATTATAATCTGAAAAAACGAAATACATTTTTGCCTCAGAATTTGCATCAGTTGGTCTGATTTTTTTGTCTTTTGTTTTTTCAGCACTGCTGAAAATGAATATAGAAATAGTAAGAACAAAGGGGCCAGTTTCTTTTGTTTTGCATAGGCGGTGGAAACGTTTGCTCCCCAGAGAGCTGATTTTACTGTAATGGTCTGTGTTTTTGTGTGTGCAGCAAAGGTCAGTCACATGTTTGGGTCAAAGGTGTAGTGCAAAAACTCTGTGAAATATGTGTCATGTGTCAAGACAAATGGACAAATCAGTATTTAAAGTCACTCAGTGCAGGATATTCTGTTGTAATATTAGCTATATTAATACATTAATATGTCATCCAGCTGCATGTGCAAATACAGTGGGTACGGAAAGTATTCAGACCCCCTTACATTTTTCACTCTTTGTTATATTGCAGCCATTTGCTAAAATCATTTAAGTTAATTTGTTTTCCTCATTAATGTACACACAGCACCCCATATTGGCAGAAAAACACAGAATTGTTGACATTTTTGCAGATTTATTAAAAAAGAAAAACTGAAATATCACATGGTCCTAAGTATTCAGACCCTTTGCTCAGTATTTAGTAGAAGCACCCTTTTGATCTAATACAGCCATGAGTCTTTTTGGGAAAGAGGCAACAAGTTTTTCACACCTGGATTTGGGAATCCTCTGCCATTCCTCCTTGCAGAGCCTCTCCAGTTCTTCCATCATCTGCACCCTAGTTATTTTTAACATCTTTTTGTTTAAAGTATATATGAAAATATTTGCAGAAACACTTGTCATACCATTGAAGGTGAAATGACTAATTAAATAAAATATATTAAATTATGGAATTATTATTACTATGAAATTACAATTAGATCCTTCAAGGTATCTTGGAGAGGTGAAGTGTCCAAGTTGCAACATCTAACTACTGGGGTGCCTCAGGGCTCAGTTCTTGGACCACTTCTCTTCTCTGTCTACATGGCGTCACTAGTTTCTTTCATTCAGAAACATAGCTTTTCATATCACTGCTATGCTGATGACACTCAGCTCTACCTCTCATTCCATCCTGATGATCCAATGATAGCTGCTCGCATCTCAGCATGTCTAACAGGCATTTCTTGTTGGATGACGGACCATCACCTCACCTCACCTCAACAAACCCATCACTTTATCAAAATTGCACCATCCAGTTAGGCTCATCAACCATAACTCCTTCAAAAACAGCTAGAAACCTTGGAGTTGTGATTGATGATAAGCTGAATTTCTCAGACCACATTGCTAAAACTGCCCGGTCCTGTAGATTTGCTTTATACAACATTAGGAAGATGTTATATATATATATATAAGATGTTTCTTTCAGAACATGCAACACAACTCCTTGTTCAAGCTCTTGTTCTGTCCAGGCTGGACTATTGCAATGCTCTCTTGGCAGGTCTTCCAGCCACTTCTATCAAACCTCTACAATTAATCCAAAATGCAGCTGAAAGATTCATCTTTAATGAGCCGAAAAGAATGCATGTCACACCTCTGTTCATCAATTTGCACTGGCTACCGGTAGATGCTCGCATTAAATTCAAGGCATTGATGTTTGCCTACAAAACCACCACTGGCTCTGCACCCATTTACCTAAATTCATTACTTCAGAGTTATGTGCCCTCTAGAAGCTTGCATTCTACAAGTGAACGGCATATTATTGTGCCATCTCAAAGAGGCACAAAATCACTTTCACAGACTTTTTCATTAACTGTTCCCTCGCGGTGGAATGACCTGCCCAACTCAACCCGAGCAGCTGAGTCCTTAACCATCTTCAAGAAACCACTAAAAACACATCTCTTCCACCTTTATTTGACCCTCTAACTCTAGCACTCTGTTCTATTTTAATTCTACTTTGTTTATTTATGTTTTTTTTATTTAAAAACACTAGCTTTCTATTTTTTCTATTCTATCTACTTGTTTTTCTTTGTGTGTGTGTGTGTGTATAATATATATACTGTATACACCTTGCTACGTGTACTGTGTTAGGCTAACCGAGACTTGTCATTTGCACTTACATATTGTTGCTCTTTTGTTGGTTTTGATTGCTTCTATTGTCCTCATTTGTAAGTCACTTTGGATAAAAGCATCTGCTAAATGACTAAATGTAAATGTAATAAAAATCAGAAAATCAGAAATATCCACAGGCTGTGCGCTATATGGACTTTTGTCCTGCATTTTTGCCGTAACTGTAATTTCCATCAAACCAACTGTAAGTCGAGTTGTGTTGACGATACACAAAAGCACCTCATGGCAAAATACACCACAGGCAAACTCATGGCAAAACAGTGAACTTCCTCATGCATGCTGGCCCTGATTTATATCAAATCACATGCAGACTTGACAGAATGCTGTTTTATATGGTTTTTGCAGGTTTCCTTCGATCCTCAGGGATGCATTCATATTCAAGATGCATTTTTGGTTGTAAAATCGTGATGCTTAAACCTTTATTTTGTGAATTTTGGAAAAATGTTTTCAAAAAAAAAATACAAGTTTCGACTTTCTGTATATTGCTTTTATAACTATTTATTTGATTATTAATTTTATTTTCATATTATGCAATTTATTTATTATATGTTTTTATTAATACTATTATTTATAATATTTACATTTTGTATATTATTAATTTTATTGCTATTATTTATATTATCATTTTATTTTATTTGTAATTTTTATTACTTTTATTGACTGATATTTGATTTTGTGATTTTGCTGTTTTGTGATTTTTGTGGTCAGATTACTTGTTTAAAAAAACACAAATATGCACTGACTTTACTTTTATAACTTATTTATAATTTATTTATACTATTTATATTATTTTTATTGATTATTATTCTAATTTTATATTTTTATATTTATATTATTCATAGTATTATGGTATTGCTGTTATTTATATGATTTAATTTATACTTTTATTACTTTTAATGACTGCTATTTGAACATTTGGTTATTTTTCGTGATCAGATTATACACTTGTTGATTAGCAAAAGCGTCATTAGTCAAATCTGCTGACAGTCTTGTTGTTTATTGCTGAATATCTATTTCCATGTTTTGTTCATTTAGAGTAAATATTGTGTAAAATAAGTGTTTATTTTAGTGCACATTTTAATTTTTCAGTCATTAAAGTGTATTTTTATATGTATGTATATGCCAGCATTATATCAGCCAATCTGCTCTGTATACTAATTTTTAAATATAGGCCTATATGCATTATAGAAATAATATAATTGTCAAATATGAAATCTCCATCTGTGCAAATGCATTGCCCACAGTTTGTCAGATTGCATTAGCAAATTCAAAGGTCTGTTTTATTTGGTAAATCAGGATGCTTATGTACAGGACATGACCTTTGCATGATCTGCGGTTTGAAAATGAAGAACATAAACCAGTTTCCAGAACGATAAACATTAACCCATGTTGCTTCGAGTGAACAAACAGGCCACTTTTTTTCAGGAAGGACCCGATGCACAGCAGGTTTTTCTGGGAGTGGCCTGAGGTTTCTGCCCCTCCTGAGCATCAATAAAAGGAGGAAGCGTCGCAGCTCTGAGCTCAGCAGACGCTTCATCACACCAGCCACTGATGCCTTTCCAAGCAGAAGAAAGCAGATCTGAGGCTTGTAGCTGAGGGTAAACCTCTGAGAAGCGGATGAAGAAACAAATCTTACTACGTTTCACATACAGAGGACTAGTAAGAAAAGGGAAGAAGAGTAAAAGAAGAAAATGGCCAATTTTATATTACGGAAAGCCGAGCCCAAGGACGTGTCTGACATACTGCGACTCATAAAGGTATGAAATTCAGTTTTAAACCTGACTGATGTTCAGAATTCCATGTTTAATTTAATGTTACTTGCAGTTTCTTTGTATTTATTTATTATGATTTTATTTTTTTATTATTATTTATTCCTTTTATATTTATGTAATTTTATATTCATTGCTGTTTATTTCATTAATACTATTATTTGTTTATTTATAATATTTATATGATGACTTTTATTGCTATTATTATTTATGATATTTAATAAAGGTATGGGTAGTTCAGTTTTAAACCAGATTGGTGCTATTTAAGGCAGTTTAAAAACTGTGTAGCTACACTGCAAAAAAATTTTTCAAAGTTATACATTTTATTGAAGTATGCTTTACAAGAAAATAGTAGTTCCGTTTTTTTCTAAATATCATGTTTAATTCAATGTGTTGCTTGGTTTCTTTGTAGTTTTCTTTATATTATTTTTATTTTATTATTATTATTTTGTTTTATTCTTATATTCAAATTGTGAAATTTATTGAGCAATTTATGAGTGAAATTTGTTTCTACACCAATATATTATTATTATTATTTTTTTTTTTTGACCTCAGATGTTGTGATGATGAGATCTGAAGAGTTACAGTATAGTTAGTAATCCTAAATGTATCATTTTCAAACCCGAATATGCATGTTTCATGTTAGGAACTGGCCAAATTTGAGGAAATGGAAGATCAAGTTGTTCTCACTGAGAAAGGTGAGTACATTTAGACGTTGTCAGAGTTTGTAGCTTGTGTTTTCACTCTTCTGACTGCTCTTTGGCTCCTGTAGATCTGCTGGAGGACGGCTTTGGAGATCATCCGTTCTATCACTGTATCGTGGCTGAAGTGCCCAAACAGCATCAGAGCGCCGACGGTAAGACTAAACCTGTGCTTCAGCTCTGTGTTTCAATGAACAGTATGTCATGCTGTTCTGTTTTCTCCATATCAGGTTGAAGTGAGCACATCAGGAGTGTGTAAATTCCCACTGACACTCGGGTTACAAAGCGTGCTTCTGTGCATAATGACGAAAAACTGTGTTTGGTAACACTTTGCATTGTAGTGCGCATGTTACGCATACAATAAACATGACGTGCATGTAGTTCATTAGTGTTAGTTCACCCAAAAATGAGATTTTAGGAATAATATATAAGTATACACACTGCCAAAAATGATTTTCTTCCTCAGTATTTTTCCTGTTTCTTCTTAAATCAAGATACATCTACTTGACTTGAGAAGCAAAATTGCTTAAGATATTAAGTCTTGTTTTCTGAAAAATGTCTCAAAATTAAGTGGCTTGATGCTTAACACAAGAAAAAAAAATCTTACAAAGGGGTCCGAAAAAGAAACTTAATTTAGAGGAAAAACGAGTTTGTTTTTCTGACCTCATTAGTGGACATTTTTTCCTATTTTAAACATAAAGTCACTTCATTTTGAGACATTTTTCAGAAAACAGGACTTAAGTCATTTTGCTTCTCAAGTAAATGCATATTGATTTAAGAATGTTTCGATATTTGTACTGGAAAACAAGACAAAAATACTGAATTAGAAAATCAACTTAAATTTGGGTCTGTTCACACTGTATGGCTTAAAAAACAAACAAACTTCATGCTGGGGTTTTTGTCCTTTTTGTTGCTTTAGAGAAGTGGTCACTATTTGGGATTTCAAATTTTGGGAAATTTTGACATGAGGGTAAGTGAATAATGCCATATATTCATGTTTGGGTGAACTGTTTATTGAAGTAACACTGTAACATGAACACTGGAATGTAAAGTGATTTTTTGTGTGTGTGTGTGTGAATCTGAACGTTCAACACAGAGATTTTGAGTTGTTCGACAGTTGCAAAGAAATCTTATCCAATCCCCCTCTGTAATTTATTGTCTTCAGGCTACAGTCTCTTGCTTTGCCATGTACATTGCCCATGGCGTGTACATGGATGGGCGGGGAGGTAACTGAAAGATCGCTTACAATAGCGTAACATTTACAATAAACCAGAGGTAAGGCCACAACAGCTGGGACGTCCCAGCCTAACACCACACTACCATACGCCCCAAACTAACAGACGCACCGTATGGATTTGATCCAATACTCACAACTAGGGATGGGAATTGCAAGGAATGAACGATTCCATGAATTTACGTCCTTCGGATGAGACGTTAAACCGAGGTCCTGACTCTCTGTGGTCATTAAAAATCCCAGGATGTCTTTTGAAAAGAGTAGAGGTGTGACCTCGGCATCCTGGCCAAATTTGCCCATTGGCCTCTGACCATCATGGCCTCCTAACAATCCCCATATCTACTGATTGGCTTCATCACTCTGTCTCCTCTCCACCAATAAGCTTGTGTTTGGTGGGCATTCTGGCACACTATGGCTGCCGTCGTATCATCCGGGTGGATGCTGCACACTGGTGGTGGATGAGGAGATACCCCCTGACAATGTAAAGCGCTTTGAGTGCCTAGAAAAGCGCTATATAAATGTAATGAATTATAAAATTAATTATGAATGAATCTTTTAGAATTTTGGGGAAGAACCCGGCTAATTGCCATGACAACAGCAACGTTTACTTTTACAAAAACATCTTTGGAAAGTCATGAAAGTCTTTCTAGTATGTTTTGATTCCCAACCACTGATCTATAATAGAGATTGATAATAATAGTAATTATGTAGATCAGTGTTCCCAACCCTACACTCTAAAAAAATGCTGGGTTGTTTCAACCCAACTTTGGGTCAAATATGGCTATTAAAATGAGGTTTTGGAATTGGCTCTGAAATCCTGAAGAAACTGAGTCAGGTAAGTTTCAACTTCCTTTATATAGCACCAAATGGCCTGTGAGGAAACGGTTCATGTATGTTGTTCAGATCACATAGTTACCCTTGTGAAAAAGAAGTGCACTTAATTGTATTGAATATCGTATAAGTGTATTTTTTAAAACTAAAAATACTATAAAATATATATAAAATTTACTTAAAGAGACACTTTCGTGACTATGTTTCTTAACACACTTAAGTACACTTTTAAGAAGTGCACTTTGTAATGATGTTTTACTTCAAAGTGCATTTTAAATCATGTTTTAATCAACTTTTGTCATGCTTTAAAGAAGTACACTTATATTGATGTGTTGACTAACATACTACAGCGCATATAAAGTACTTGATTATCATTTTAACTGTTTAATATTACATTGAAAGTTAATATATTTTAAATGTACTACATTTCGACATCATCGTTACTATATGAAATTACAAATATAGCCTACTTAAAAACATTTCATTCAAGTTTCCACAGAAATCACATTAAAGTATATTTTAGTTAACCATAAACATAAAGATGTACTACTTAGTCCTACTTAAGTGAGTCAAAAAACTATGCATTTTTACTATGCATACATTAAGTATGCATTTGATGTAATATAAACTTATTTTATTTATTTTAATTAAATTGCAAATAGCACGCAGTTAAGTGTCTGAAAACATCACATTCAGTTTGCACTTAAGTATGTATATTTTAAAGTATATACACTGTAAAAAAAATTGAAATTGAAAATAAAACAAAGATTAATGGAGTACATTTTACAAGAAAATACTAATTCAGTCTTTCTCCTTAAAATTTTCACATTTAATTCAATGTGTTACTCGCCGTTTCTTTCTTTGAAATTATTTGTGAAATTTACAAACAACTTCTGAGTTAAAAAAAAAAAAATGTCTACACCAGCTTTTTTTCTGTTTATTTTTTTAAAAGCATGCTGAAGTGTACTTTTTTCACAAGGGTACCAAAGCTCAAAGTATACAATACTAGTTAATAATTAGTCCCAGGTTAATGATCTAACATTACAGCACCTCTAATCTTCTTCCTGGCAGTATATCGCGTACTCAGTCAGTTTTCTCCAATCATTGACTGGTTTTCTGCAGACGGCGGTCAGGACTCGGTGCAGCAGCATGCACTTCATCGTGGCGGAGTGGAACAAATCCTCCATCGAGTTCTACAAGCGGCGTGGAGCGTCTGATCTCTCGCTGGAGGAAGGGTGGAGGCTCTTCAAGATCGACAAGCAGAACCTGCTCAAGATGACCAGTGAGGAGTGAAGCGGATGGCAGGAGATTGTTGCAGTCTGTGATTGACCCTCTGGTGCTGGTGTTCACTGAAGTGGACAGATCTTCAAAAGTCATTTTGAAGCATTCCGGGTGTGATGTTACATCCAAAACCTTTCATTCTTCCCCATAATTACAATTCTCTCTACATAATTTTGAAAGACTATATTCTTGTTTTGAAGTACATTAAGATATTTTCTTTTATTTTGTGATTTAATAAGTCATGCAATGTAGTGATGTTTATATAGACGCGGCATATTCACTTCTCTGTATACTTCAATCTGAAATTATACTGAAAAATTTGTAAATAAAACGTTTAAAATAGAACATGTTTTTTTACACTTTATTCCCTCGGCTTTTTCATTTTTGTTATGAGATCTGATGTTTCCCCATTTTAAACTTAGCAACAAAACGATTCTACTAAGGTGAGACAAGTGTTGGCGGGTAAAGCAAAAATGACTTTAGATGAACATAACATTTGTGCTTCATTTAAAAAATGTTTTTACTGAAGTGCATTGAACTTCTACTGCGTTCTATTCTTCATGCAATCCAGAATGGCAGCACAACTGAGGTTTGTTTGAGCTGCGGCCTCTACTGTACAGACATGAATTTACATTTCCTTCAGCCTGAGCTTTATTCATTTCACTTTTGATGTGAAAGCCCAGCCCAGATGAGAAAAAGTACGTCAAAAGTAGTGTAATGCATTATTTTCCACAAAAACACAATTAGTTACTTTTTTAGGGAGTAATGCAATATTGTAATGCATTACTTTTAAAAGTAACTTTCCCCAACACTGGACGAGACACTATAGACAAAACTATAGGCACTTTATCTATTTGCATTTCTAGAGATTTCAGTTACAATACATATCTTTAAAGGCTGTTTTTTTCAAAATGAGGTTTTTTTTCCCAGTTCAAACACACTTTGTAAATAGAAACCTATGACCAGTGGATGAAAAGCCCTGCCCCGCAGATTGATGGGATTGGTTAAATGATTGTGATGTAGGAAACAGGGGCAGTATCAAACAGCGTTTTGTGATTGTCTTTACGGAGAAAATGCTCAGCAATGGTGTTGACTGATGAATTTGCACATGGTTTTAAAGGGGTCATATGATGCGATTTCAAGTTTTCCTTTCTCTTTGGAGTGTTACAAGCTCTTGGTGCATAAAGAAGATCTGTAAAGTTGCTAAGACTAAAGTCTCAAATCCAAAGAGATATTCTTTATAAAAGTTAAGAGTCAGCCACACCTACCTACACTCTTAAAAATAAAGGTGCTTCAAAAGGTTCTTCAAGCGATGCCATAGAAGAACCATTTTTGGTTCCACAAAGAAGCATTCAGTCAAAGGTTCTTTAAAGAACCATCTCTTTCTTACCTATTTGTAATCTGAAGAACCTTCTTTCGCCACAAAGAACCTTTTGTGAAACATAAAGGTTCCTCAGATGTTAAAGATTCTTTATGGAACCATTTAGACAAAAAGGTTCTTCTATGGCATCATGAAGCACCTTTATTTTTAAGAGTGTAAAACGCCTCGTTCTAACACGCCCCCACATACCTACATCACTATGAGGGAAGATTTGCATAACGCCGCCCAAATGTTCACGCAAAGAAAGAAGGCGTAACTTTTATTCTCGCTGTAGTTTTGTTGTTGCCGCCGCCATGTCGTGAAGACGCTGTGTGCTTCGTTGTGAAAGCGAAACTATTTTGTTTGGTCTTCCAAAAGAGGACGATATCCACTTCGTCATGCCTGGAGCTGATCCGTGCTGGTCGCTGAGGAAATACATCAACTTAGTGCTGTGGATCACCGGATCGGCTTTCACCGTGGACGAAGCGGAGTCCAGCCCGGGGACATCACATGTGGTTGCCGCAAGCCTCCTTCGTCGAATCCACCGCCGCCGCTCACTCAAGGCCGCGCGGTGTGTTACACTGTTTCGTTGTGAAAGCGAAACTACTTTGTTTGGTCTTCCAAAAGAGGACACGACTAGAAATCAGTGGTTAAGTTGTATTTACAACACTGTTCCAGAACACTTCAACCCAAATATTCAGATGTGTGCAGCGCATTTTATGGAGGACTGTTTCCTGATCCTGGTAGAGTAGACTACAATGCCGGCTGTTCTGACTCACAGACTGTAAGTACGTTTTTATATTTAAAGGATTTGCCACTGACGATTCAAACGCGAGTTTTGAGCAGTGTAGAGTAGTGCTTGTTGTTTGTAATTTCTCCGATCACAAATGCAGACATGGTGTTATGTTTACGTGGCGCGATGCAACGCAACGCGTAAAAAGACAGTATAAGTCATTATAATCCGTCCATAATTATGTCCATACTGGATGCAACGAATGCCTCGTTTATAATGGGTTTTAATGTTTTTGTCTCGTCGCTCCGGCCGGACAGGGCAGCACAGTATGTTGAGGGGCGTAACATTTCCGTCACACGCTTGAGGTATTCGGCCAATCACAACGCACTGGATAGCTGGCCAATCACAGCACACCTCGCTTTTCAGACCGATGAGCTTTGTAAAAATCTACGCGTTTCAGAAAGGCGGGGCATAGAGGAGAAACAATAATGTACAGTATGTGGAAAATAATGTGTTTTTTTAACCTTAAACCGCATAAACACATTTCATTACACCAAATACACAAAATAATGTTCTTTTTAGCAACATCATATGACCCCTTTAAGCATATTTAAACACCAACATGTTTGTTTTATTTACAGATTTAAAAAATCATTTTTTTTACAGTGTAGTTTTGTTTCTGTGTTTTATTAGTAACACTATTAATAACAATAGCACTCTCTATTTTATCTACTTGGGTTCTTTTTATTTATTTAAAAAAACTTGACCCTCTAACACTCTTGCACTCTCTATTCTATTTCTATTCTAACTACTTATTTATTTTTTTATTTAAATATATATATATATATATATATATATATATATATACCTTGCTACGTGCACTGCATTAGACTAACCGAGACTTCACAGCACTTACATTATTGCTCTTTTGTTGATCCTCATTTGTATAGGTTGCTTTGGATAAAAGCATCAGCTAAATGATTAAATGAAAATGTAAAGGTAAGTTAGTGGTGTTTGCTCATACTTTGGATTTGAACAAACATCTAACAGTATTACAGTCGCAAGCATTGCTCAGTCCAGCTGTATTACAGGCAGTTGTTTGTTAATGTGTGAAGTGGGAGTGCAATGCTCTCTGAGAGATTCCTGAGACATTACCAGGGTCAGAGCCAAACTTAATGAGAATTACATGCTTATTCGTAAAAGGCCTGTCCATTATTGCATGTGCTGCTCCTGCAGGAATGTGACACTGTGATTGTTCTGTTTAACTAAACACTGTAATTAAACTCAAGAGATGGTTTATCTTAGACACTCATCAGTGTGTGATGAGGTTCTTCTTTCTTGAATGTTTCAGTTGTGCGTTTGTCTAGACTAAAGGAAACAAGGTTGTGAAAATAACAATGCCTTCCTGCCCAGCGACCTCTGAGACTTTAGCTGTTTATTAAAACTTTTTCAATAGGTCTATACCTTATTTTCCAGATATAAGAAAAAAGCATAAGTGACTGGAAATGACTCAGTATTCATGTCCTCAGAGGAAACCTCCCATAAGTCTCTCAGACAAGAGTTCCAGCTGAGAGCGGATGTGAATGAGTCAGTGCTGATTATATCCCATTCACAAATACAGTCCGGCTCATGGGCTGAAACTGGGACCGGATAAACACTAGAGATGCTTGTGCTGAGATACCGGCTGCTGTACATGTTCAGACAGAGAGAGTAGTTTTCTTAACCCTGTGAAGCCTGACATATGAAATGATAGTCAGAAAAATTAAACATATTTAAAAAGTTTGTATATATGTTTTATGTAGTACATCAGACTTTTATGACTCATATAGAATGATATAGTGAGAATAAGGAGGAAAAAAAACACCTCATTTTTTTTTTAAATATCCAGACTGAGCAAAAATATGCAATTTGGTGCAGATGCTGATATTTATATGATGAAATTCCGAAGCTTGTAATGTAAATCAATTAGATATTTATAACATTATAGCAGATATTTACTTAAAATGATATAAATATCAGTCATCACTCTGTATATCTGCCAATAATATGTAGTAAGATGATATTTAAATGCTTAGTTTTGATGATCTAAAAATATAATGCAATGCAAAACAACGATGATTGAAAGATGAACAAATAAGCGTTCCTCAAAAGCCTGATGATCATATTAGATACTCACATTTTAACATGCTTTTTCTAAAAATGATGCATTGTTAATCAAGTGAGCCTAATATTATTCTTAAATTATTTAAGGTTACTCTGCATTTGAAATGTCTATAATTGTACACACAGCAATCATGCATGATATTTGCCTCTGCAAATCAATATCTAATAATGACATCAATCTCTCTTAGGCTAATCCAAAGTAGATCTGTTTCATATTTCTAAGCAGACACACTGACAAAAATAGCAACAGCTTCTCCAAATCAAAAAACTAAGTTTCATCTGCATCCTTTGTTTAAATGCAAGAGACAAATATGGGAATATTATTTGAATCTATCCTGTTTTCACCCAACAATGCATTAGCCTTTGAAGTCTATAATATGTATGTTACATAACAATTTCCTCCTGCTCTATTCCTGCGAATGAACCGACAGCGTTTGATCTCATATTCTGTGGTTGCTGTTGCTGATGATTTAAACACATGTTCGTTTGCACACTAAGTATGTGAGTATTAATTTATATGTTAGAAAATCTATCTTAAATGCACATGCAACTAAAATGAAGTCAGAGGTAAAAAGGTGTGGATGTTGGTTATCTAGAGATTATACAGCAGAGCAAATCATTTGCCATCAACCATAATGAGCAAAGCATGAAAACATCATAACTAGCAGAATGCAGGCCTATGATCACACAGATGATTGCACAGTTATGTTAGGCAACAGGCTTTTGTGCAAAAAGTGAAATATATGGTTCCTGTCTTGGCTTGAGGTTATGACACCCAATGAGCTGTAACGCAAAAGAGACTGTATTTCTCTTTGCACTGTAGTCAAATAACATTCTTGTTTTTGTTTGAAAACAACTTCCAGTGTTCAGGTCCCTATAAAAAAGTATTATGGTGGTATAATAATAGTAGTTGTGTCCCAAATGACTTCAACCGTCTAGTTTATGAACTACACTCTTAAAAATAAAGGTGCTTCACGATGCCATAGAAGAACCTTTTTGTCTAAATGGTTCCATAAAGAACCTTTAACATCTGAAGAACCGTTCTGTTTCACAAAAGCTTCTTTGTGGCGAAAGAAGGTTCTTCAGATTATAAAAAGGTAAGAAAGAGATGGTTCTTTAAAGAACCTTTGACTGAATGGGTCTTTGTGGAACCAAAAATGGTTCTTCTATGGCATCGCTTGAAGAACCTTTTGAAGCACCTTTATTTTTAAGAGTGTATACAAGGTTATTTTGTCATCCTACATCGGCGTCTGACAGATTTTCTAGTTATTTAACTGTAAATTTGAAGTGCACTTTTTTGACTTTTCAGTGCGAACACACTCATAACCTAAAATATTGATTCTAAAAAAACAGCACAGAATAGAGAACAAGAACACAAACTGGGACGCAGTGAGGATGTGCCAATGCTATTGTACTTTGATATGGTCCAAAAGTCTGAAACCACAATGAAAATCTAGGATTAAACTTCAATTTAAACCCACTTTGAAATATTTACAATTAAAGGTTAAAACATTAAATGAAGAAATATAGGAATATTTCTTGTGCTGGACAACATGGTCATCAGATTTTCATGTCAGTTTTTCCATTTAACTTTTAGTTCAAATTGTTGTGCTAACAGTCAAGTTATAATTAATAAGATTGAACTTTAAAAAAAATTAATTAATCTGTCTACTGAAAATACTATAATAAATAGGCTACTGTAATTGATTTTTAATAAATTGCATTATAAATTGCATTATAAATATATAATAAATATTAGTTGTGTATATATATATATATGTTATAATAATTTTCACATTCTTTACTTGCATAATAAAAATGTTATAATAATCATTTATTCATATGTATAATATTAGTTGCGTATACATTATATTAATTATTTTTTTCATTATTATATTATTTATTTGTTTAATAATTATTGTACTTGTATTTATTTATTTGACTAATTATTTTTTATTTATTTATATTACAAATTATTAACACAATCAATTACAAAATTGTGTTAGAAGTTACATTTTTCACTCAAATTGATGTGTTAACAGTGGAATTAAAATGTATACTTAATACTAAATTAATACATTTATACTAAATTAATAAATTGCATTATAAATCTAGCTATATACACACACACACACATCTGGTCAGCTATCCTTGTGGGGACTCTCCATAGGCATAATGGTTTTTATACTCTACAGACCGTATATTCTATTGCCCTACCCCAACCCTACACCTAAACCTACCCCTCACAGGAGACTTTCAGCATTTTTAGATTTTCAAAAAACTTAATTCTGTATGATTTATAAGCTTTTGTACCCGTGGGGACCACAATTTAGGTCCCCACCGTAACACGAGTCCCCATGAGTCTGTGTGTATTCAGGTTAAAGTCCCCACCAGGATATATAAACCAGTACACACACACACACACACACACACACACACACACACACACTCACACAAACACACACACACAAACACACTCACACACAATCACACACACACTCACACACACACAAACACAAACACACTCACACACACACAAACACAAACACACTCACACAAACACACACACAAACACTCACACAAACACTCACACACACACACACAAACACACACAAACACACACACAAACACTCACACACACACACACAAACACACTCACTCAAGCACACACACACAAACACTCAAACACAAAA
>NW_015505990.1:407138-409696 GCF_001515645.1 Sinocyclocheilus grahami
ACACACTCACACTCACACACACACACACACACACACACACACACACAATTTATTAATTTTAATTACTCAATTGCAATATTTTGTAAGCAGTGGTTTGTGTTTTCTCAAGTGCCAAAACAAGAGTCAACTAAAACAAGTTGTAAGTCTGAAATATAAAAGGACAGAACCAGTGTCTCATGTTTCCTTGGCTGAATTAGCAGCTTTGACACACTACAATATCCGCTTCCGGTTGCTGTCAGCTGTCCGTCAGCGCCTCGTCTATAAATAGCGCGGGAACTCGGTGTTCCGACAAAGCGCTCACAGCGACTTCAGACTTCATGTGATTCCTCGCTGACAGGGTGAGAAACCCGGACCTTCTGCTGAGGGTAGCCCCCTTAGAACCGAATGAAGAAACAAATCTTACTACTTTTCACATACCGAGGACTAGTAAGAAAAGGGAAGAAGAGTAAAAGAAGAAAATGGCCAATTTTATATTACGGAAAGCCGAGCCCAAGGACGTGTCTGACATACTGCGACTCATAAAGGTACACAAATACTGCGCATGCGTCTTATATTTTTATTTTTTTTCAAAATTTATAAATGATTGTAGAAAATGTTTACGAGTTGATGTTTGCGAAACAGGCTTATTTACGATGCGTAATTAATTTTAGGAACTTGCGAAGTTTGAGGAAATGGAGGAGCAGGTCGTCCTGACCGAGAAAGGTACAGACCGCTAGCACCGAGTATAATATATGAAGGTAACGTTACATGAATATATGATGATAATTAGTTTATTTCTCAGAGCTGCTCGAGGACGGCTTCGGAGATCATCCGTTTTATCACTGCGTCGTCGCTGAAGTACCGAAAGATAAACAGTCCATTGAAGGCAAGTCAAAAACATAAGTGATCATTTTGGTGTGTGTGTGTATATATAAAAAAACCTGCTTATATCATGGATACAATATTGTTACAGTTGAGCTTCGATTTATGAGGGAATTGTTACAGTGTATCTCTCTGCGTCATGCGTTCGATGTGACGTCACAGCCGCCACTTTCTCTTCTCGTTCTGATTCTCGTTATGATTTCCACATCAGGTTATACAGTAGTTGGCTTTGCTATGTACTACTTCACCTATGACCCTTGGACTGGGAAGCTGCTTTATCTGGAGGACTTCTATGTGATGAAGGAGTTCAGAGGTATGAACCTGTTCTCACTGCTGGAAAGAGAGTGGAGGATTACTACATTTTATAGTAGTATATATATTTTTCTAATTATATTAAATAAAGTATATGTATGTATTATTATTATTGTTATTTTCATATAATTATTTATTAGAATATTTATATATAATTATATTACTATAATTCATATATATAAGAATTTTTCATTTATTATAATAATAATGATTACTATTATAATATATAATTTTTATATATCATACTGCTTCTACTTTTTTTATTATCATTTATTTTATAAGAATAAAAATAATTTTAATTTATATATAAATTATATTATTAATTTGTATACTTATAAATGAATAACTATCATTTATTATTATTAGTTTTTATTCCTATAAAATAATAATAATTTAGATTTATTAATAATAATAATAATAATAATATTCATTCTGATTTCTTCTTTTTTTGCTGCTTCCTTTCAGGTTATGGGATTGGATCTGAAATCCTGAAGATGCTGAGTGAGGTACTTCTAATTCATTACAACCTAAAAAAAAAAAAAAAAAACATGCCCTAGATATTTAAAACTATTTTAAGAAAATGTTGTATCTGTTGTAAGCGTGGTTTCCCCACAGTGGTTCAGGCTGTAGGATTGCCAAATGACTAATGAAACGTTAACAGCAGGATTGTATAAAACCGTGCATTTCTTGTCTATCACCACCCACTGCCACTTATACCAACGATGGAAATAAGTAGGGGTGTAAGAAAATATCGATACACGCGAGTATCGCGATATTTTGTTTGGCGATACTGTATCGATTCTCAAAAACGCAATATCAATATATATATTTTTATGTATAGTTTATATCCCGACCGCTAGATAGCACTCTTCTTACCTGTGAACTTAAACAGTGACCACGTGTGTGTTCCGCTCCTGCAAGGTTTTCTAGTCCCACAAACATTCTAATATTACATACAGTGGCGGCTCGTCAGGGGAGGCATAGCTTCCCCATAATAATTTTGAGGTGAAAATGGGAGGAGGACGATTTAATGTTAATAAAGTTCACAATTAATTTCAGTTCATGTCTCAGAATGTATATTTTATGTTTGTAATTTCACAGTTGTAATACCGTAACGTGAAAGCGCCGCTTTTCTATCGCGAATGTGCCGAATCTGCTGATGTAATTACCTCCGTTGCTAAAAAAAATTAGCCAATCACCATCGAGTGTTCACTTTCAGCGCTGAAGAGTCTTGAGAAAAGAACCCTCGCAAGGGAGGCTAGCCTCCTTCTGATATCAACCAATCATCACAGAGACGTAAATTACATGATATTAGTTTGAACGTCTGCCGCTGCGCTGATAATGTACCAAGTACTTATGATGAGTAGCGATATTGAATATTTGAT
>NW_015505990.1:411122-421544 GCF_001515645.1 Sinocyclocheilus grahami
TTTAAAAACAACAGTTGGGTTAGTCCATATTTGACCCAACAGTGGGTTGAAACAACCCAGCATTTTTTAGAGTGTACCTTCAAAAACTCCTGGGTTGCTTTTGCTGAATGTTTTGGGTCATTGTTCATGTGTACTATGAAGCGCCGTCCAATCAGCTTTGCTGCATTTGACTGAATCTGAGCAGAGAGTACATCTCTACACACTTCAGAATTCATCCGGCTGCTTCTGTCTTCTGTCACGTCATCACTAAACACCAGTAACTCAGAGCCACTGAAGCCATGTAGCTCATGCATTACACTGCTCCACCATGTTTCACAGATGATGTGTGTGCTTTGATCATGAGCTTTTCCAAGCTTTCTCCAGACTTCTTTCCCCCCATCATTCTGGTACAGCTTGATCTTAATTCCAGCTGTCCAACGAATGCTTTTCTAGAAGTGCTCTGGATTTTTTTAGAGGTCTAATCTGGCCTTGTTTACAGTTTGTGGTGAAGCCTCTGTGTTTGCTCTGGTGAAGTCTTCTCTTGATCGTAGACACGTCTGTCTCCTGGAGAGTGTTCTTCTCTGGGCTAGATGTTGTGAAAGGGTTTTTCTTTACCATGGAGAGGATCCTCCGATCATCCAGCACTGTTGTCCTCCGTGGACATCCAGTTCTTTTTATGTTTCTGAGCTCACCAGTGCCTTCTTTTTTTTCTCAGAATGTACCAAACTGTTGCTTCAGCCTCTCTTAATGTTCCTGCTATCTCTCTGATGGGTTTGATTTGTTTCTGAAGCCTAACAATCGTCTTTTCACTTGTATGGAGAGATCCTTTGACCGCATGATGTGGTTCACAGCAACAGCTTCCAAATGCAGATGACACACTTAGAATCAACTCCAGATTACTTACCTGCTTAATTGATATAGACATAACAAAGGAATAGCCCACATCTGTCCACGAAACAGCTTTTGAGTCAATGTCCAATTACTTATGGTCCCTCGAAAAAGTGGGGAGGTACATATTAAAGAATGAAATCAAATCAAAGCTGACAGTGTGCACTTTAAGCCCATAAAAATGATATAATTGTAACTTGAATATGTTTTGGTTTAGCAGCTAAAATAATACAAATTGTGCCTGTGTCCAAATATATGTGGACCTAACTGAATATAAGTTTATCCAACTGTACAGTACACTCATGTAAAGCCAGAGTATACAGCAAACCTCGACTGCTCGATTGCTTATGTCTGTTTTGTGTTGTTTTGGACTCTTACGTCGATGTTCTGCTTGTTTGGTTTCCTGTTCTAGTTTTATAGTGGTTTCCCTCATTGTGTACTGAAGTCCTGCTTTCACTGTGTTTTCTTCTGAGTTGTTCCAAGTGTTTCGGTTTTCCTTTAGTGTTGTTTTCTATCATTAAAAAGCTGCACTCAGGTCTGATCCTCGTCTCCTTCTTCCTCCTCGTTCCTGGCATCACCATATTGTCACAAAATGAACTCTATTATAGTGACCACAAATGTGACCGCAAGGCATGAAGATATTAAGGTATTATAAACTTAAACATTATGGTTTTCTGTAAAGCTTGTTTGAAATTGTGCTTATATTGAAAGTGTCAGCATGAAATATTAAATCATGCACATGCAAAACTGATGTACAGTGCACAAGCGTTATACAGGCACACCAGACTTTATCTCAGCAGTCCGGTCTTCTGTCTGCTACCAAACACTCAGATCATACGTGTCTCCATCTCATGAAGCTCCACAGATCATGACTCCTGCACAGCGGAGCCTCCTTAAACACCATCTGTCTTATTCACTCCTCCTGGAAAACCACTGGGAACTTCAGGCTGAGCGGAAAACGACTCCCTTTCCAGCCTCAGTCATGCTGCAGGAGAGATGTGCCTTCGGTTTAGTGTAGCGCAGCCATTTTCATCTTTTTATTGCATGGAAACATGCATTAGACAGCTATATGTGACTGTCTGTTATAGTAGAGAAGGAGAGAAGTGATCAGGCCTACATCAGACTGTAAGGATGGTTTTCCTACGGTGGTTCAGGCTGTAGGATTGCCGAATGACTAAAGAAACGTTATTAGCACGATGGTATAAAACTGTACATTTCTAGTCTATCACCACCCACTGCCACTTATACCAACGATGGAAATAAGTAGGGGTGTAAGAAAATATCGATACACGCGAGTATCGCGATATTTTGTTTGGCGATACTGTATCGATTCTCAAAAACGCAATATCAATATATATATATATATTTTTTTTATGTATAGTTTATATCCCGACCGCTAGATAGCACTCTTCTTACCTGTGAACTTAAACAGTGACCACGTGTGTGTTCCGCTCCTGCAAGGTTTTCTAGTCCCACAAACATTCTAATATTACATACAGTGGCGGCTCGTCAGGGGAGGCATAGCTTCCCCATAATAATTTTGAGGTGAAAATGGGAGGAGGACGATTTAATGTTAATAAAGTTCACAATTAATTTCAGTTCATGTCTCAGAATGTATATTTTATGTTTGTAATTTCACAGTTGTAATACCGTAACGTGAAAGCGCCGCTTTTCTATCGCGAATGTGCCGAATCTGCTGATGTAATTACCTCCGTTGCTAAAAAAAATGAACACACTTTTAAGAAGGGATGGAGGTTTGCTTCAAGTGATAGGCCAGGTAAGTGAAATTATATTATCTTGCTGTATGTATGTCGTTTTCTTTACGTTTTCTGACTAAAAGCAACCAAAAAGCCATTTTAAAGTGGTTAAGCAAATAATAATAATAATAATCGGCAGGGATCCCAGACAGTACAATTAGTGTGCCTCCTCTATTTAAAAACCCACAAGCCGCCACTGATTACATATAATTATCCCGTATCAGGGAGCCGCTATCAATGAGGAGTATTTAAATCTCTTTGAATGAGCGCTCGCACTGTTCACGTTCACTTTTGATTTCGCGATCACGCGCACTCAGAGTAAAAGTAGCGCATCTTATGATATAAGATATTTGTCAATGAGCTCCGGATCTGTTGAGTAGCAAATCCTCCACCATGGTCTTGTAGGTCATCCCTCCTCTTGACCCATGATCAGTCAACTCTGACTCCTGCAAGCACTTAATTGTTCCCCCTTTATTTGTAATGCACAAAAAGTGGTTCAATAGCATTGAATGTTACAGGGACAGATTAATGCAAATGCAGATGCCACTGTGTTCTGCTTAATATATACAGTGGTGTGAATAAGTGTTGGCCCCCTTCCTGATTTCTTTTTTTTTTGCATGTTTGTCACACTTTAATGTTTCAGATCATCAAACTAATTTAAATATTAGTCAAAGATAACACAAGTAAACACAACATGTGGTTTTTATTCTTAAGGGAAACAAAATCCAAAACTGCATGGCCCTGTGTGAAGAAGTGTTTGCCCCCCTGTTAAAACTGTGGTTTATCACACCTGAGTTCAATTTCTCTAGCCACACCCAGGCCTGATTACTGCCACACCTGTTCCCAATCAAGAAATCTCTTAAATAGGACCTGCCTGACAAAGTGAAGTAGACCAAAAGATCCTCAAAAGCTAGACATCATGCCGAGATCCAAATCATGCTCGAAAACCCTCCAATGTGGCTGAATTACAACAATTCTGCATAGATGAGTGGACCAAACTTCCTCCACAGCGCTGTAACAGACTCATTGCAAGTTATCACAAATGCTTGATTGCAGTTGTTGCTGCTAAGGGTGGCCCAACCAGTTATTAGGTTTAGGGGGCAAACACTTCTTCACACAGGGCCATGTAGTTTTGGATTTTGTTTTCCCTTAATAATAAAAACCTTCATTTTAAAAACTGCATGTTGTTCCCTTGTGTTATCTTTTACTAATATTTAAATTTGTTTGATCTGAAACATTAAAGTGTGACACACATGCAAAAAAATAAGAAATCAGGAAGGGGGCCAACACTTTTTCACACCACTGTATATATATATATATATATATACTTTTGCTAAGGTTTGCATATGGTGGTGTGTTCTAAATGACCGTTTCCTAAAATTATATCCTATTCTCCTATTCCTAAAATAAGAAATATCCCAGTATATCGTCTTGCTTACAGTATCGTAATATATCGCATCACAACCCCTGTATCGTGATACGTATCGTATCGCCAGATTCTTGCCGATACACAGCCCTAGAAATAAGTGCAGTTAGAATAGCAAAATGTGCGAGAGCGTTGCTATTGTGTGACAATTGTATTGCAGAAGGTAGTGCTTCAATGTTAACGTTGAATCTAGACTAGTTAGCACATCATTTATAATTGAAATGGTTTAATAACACCATTTTGTTATGGTTACACTTGAATTGGTTACAAAATAGATGGATGATGAAACCTATAAAGTTAAATGTACCCAGAATGAATGTAAAATGTTACCAGAGAGAGAGGGAGAGAGAGCAGAGCTCCAGCGAAAAAGTGCAATCGCCAGCCAAGAAAAGAGACAATCTTCTTTTCTCCCTTCCTTGACCATGTGACTAAAAAAACAAATATGAGACATTCAAACTGACCAATCAGAAAATTACAGCTTTCCCCACCGTGCAAAAGGTGTGACAATTGGCAGACCCCCGATTTAAATATTAATAACATTTTTCAAAAGCTGAGAAAATGACACGTACTTGATTGCTTTTGTCCCTGTCATTGGCTGTAGACGGCAGTGAAGGCTCGATGCAGCGGCATGCACTTCATCGTGGCCGAGTGGAACACGTCATCCATCGAGTTCTACAAGCGGCGCGGAGCATCCGATCTCTCGCACGAGGAGGGATGGCGTCTGTACGAGATTGACAAGCGCAACCTGCTCAAGATGACATCCAAGTAGACGCCGGTGCAGGAGGAAACGCTCAAATAGAGGAGGATTATGAGCACTACTATTGTTGTCTGCTTTGTTGATTACACATGCAATGTATTGTTCAATAAATAAAGCTTCTACTTTGAGAAAGAGACTGACTGAAAGTTCTGTTGGATCGGTATGTTAACTCTTGTTGTCCTCTATAAAAGAAACCCTCTTATGTTTTGGTTCATTAACCTCAGGGTTTCCCCACTTCCAAATACGCATATGAATTTTGATTGCATGTTGACTTTAGGCTTCCTTCTATTCAGCATGCAAAATTAAACTTTCTTCTCACCAGCAAGACAATGATTTCATCATTTCAGGAAATATTTGAATCGTGTGATGCTGTTTGGAAATGAGCTGATGTCTAAATCTAGACTAGTTGTTCAACTGCTGCAGTTGGCAGATTTTTTTGTGCTTGCATAGGAAGAGGAAGTTCAGACTGACAAACAGCGCTGACATTAACATGCTAACCCCAAATAAAGTGATCATTTCCTCCTAACTTTGTAGAATTATTTTATTTCAGTCATAAATCACACCACCATCATCACATAGTATATAACATTTATTTTTGTTCACCAATGTATTTTTAATACAATCTCAGTAGTTTGTTTACAAGTTCAGAACTTCACCGTCAGACCACTAACTCCTGTCTTGATGACTGACAGATGAAAGAGGAAGTGGCTAGTGCAAAAGTAGGTCATGAAGATGAGCGAAGGATGGAGATCCTGTACCACAACCTCACTGTCAGAGAAACAACCTGAGAGGTGATGATGAACCTGTAAACAAACAGCACAGCAAACCACAGTCATGATGACTTCTGAGAAAATAAACATGTCTGAATGTCATTTTAAATCAAATATATTTTAAATTCTATATAATATTTGAAATATATTTAATATCATTTTAAATAGTTTTTATTTGATCTAATGCAAATAAAGATTTACAGCAAAAACAACTAAAGCAAAAACAAAAAAGAGCCAAAAAAGGCATTGTGTTTGTTATGCATTGCCGTAAATCATTTCATTTACTCTCACAGCAGACACATTTATTTCTGCTTAAATTGCATTGCTTTTCAGCAGTGCTTAATGCATGATATTAAAATGTCTGAATGGTAAAATATTAAACTAAGTAGCATTTATTTTAAATAAAGATTTCAACAAAACAACTAAAACATGTATTGTGTTTGTTATTGGAGGATGTTGCTAGTTAATGTGATTCTCTACACATGTGGTTAATCTGCTGGACACCTGTGTGAACTTGAGGAGAACTGACTTCATCCACAAAACATTTCTGACAAAATGCAAAAATGACTCAAAAAAGTGCAACTCACCAAAAAAGATAATCTGGCAATTGTACTGCGATCTAACAGGTTTTAGTGAAAAAAAAAACTTTTATATATATATATATATCTCTTTAGTGCAATGCAAACAGAGTTGGGAAAGGATTTGATGTGACTATAGTAATGTTGTTTGTACATTGTGTGCACCTGTGTTGTGTCTCCGTGCTGTTTATGATCTTTGATATTTTGTACCTAAGCTTTGGTCTCCCCGCTGGAACTCTTTTCTGCTTGATCCTATTAAAACACAAAACAAAAAGCGCTCAGGCTGTTTCCAAACCCAATATTTGCAGTGTTCAAATGCTATCTGTAGGTCAAACGGTAGAGGTTGTGGGTTTGATTCCAAGGAAATGCAAAGAATGTAAACCTTGAATGCAATGTAAGTTGCTTTGGATAAAAGTGTCTGGCAAATGCATGAACGTAAAAGTCTGTGCGAGAAGAACCAAACTCACTTTCTTTGAGGCAGGTTTGCCTTTGATGAGTTTCTCCACAGCAACATAAGCCTGAAGCGCCCAGTCGTATACGGTGTCTCCTGTGTTCTGTGTTGTGGGAAGGTTATAAGGGTCACTTCAGAGAGACGGGAAACACACACACAGATTTTATTGCTGGAAGTAGATATATTTGTCATAGTGTGTTTTTCTACTGCTGAATGCCCTCGTGTTATTGGTGGGCTACACAACTGCTTACAGCGTTTGGAAATCTGGTCTTAAATGTGATGCATTGCCAGTAAAAATATTTTAATTTGATGCTTAATGTGTTTCAGCAGTGCATAATCATCCTGTTCATAATCTTATGAACAGGATGAGCTAAACTCACAATACATGCCATTTTTCATGCAGTTATATAAGCCTGAAAAAATATTTTTAAATGTATTTAAATAGTGTTTTTCATGCATTTTTATTTTTACTTATTTTTGTGTATATATATATATATATATATATATATATATATATATATATATATATATATATATATATATATATATATATATATGCACTGGGTCAGCTGGCCAATCAGAGCAGACTGCGCTTGTCGGAAGGAGGGACTTTGTAGAAAACGAAGCGTTTGAGAGAGGCGGGGCATAGAGGACCTACAATAATGTACAGTATTTGAAAAAGAATGTGTTTTTTGAACATTAAAGCATGTCAACATATTCTGTTACACCAAATACACAAAATAATGATCTTTAAAAAAGCATCATATGACCCCTTTAAGCATAAACTCGCTTCATTTTGATAAATTTTTCTGAAAAAAAGACTTAATAGCTCATTAGGCGCCAGCCCTCTTACAACCCTAAAAAGCATAAGTGGTTTGGAGGGATGGATGGATACCATATATGCTATTTCACTTAAGTAAATGTGTCTTGATTTAAGAATGTTTAGATATTTCTACTGGAAAACAACAAATATTGAGGAAGAAAGTCACTTTTTGCTGTATAAGATACTGTATTTGAATGTAGAAAAGATGCAGAAATTAATATTGCTGTTACTGATTTGTCTCTGCCTATAATATAATACGCCCATATAGCATTGCAAATTAACAATGTCGCTCAAAGTTAATGACTTCAATCACTGAAAAACACTGTATATGAATGAGAATGTACTCTTTTGGTGCAGACCTGAGTCTGGTCCATTGTTTTTTTTCTCTTAATGTCAACATATGGACACTGATATTTTATCTATTATAATAATGGAAAATCCCCAATTTACAAAAAGCTGTATTTAGTCAAAATAGCTAATGAAGAAAGTCCAATGCATTTTGGGGTCCAGACAGTGTAGTTACCTGTGTCTACCAGCAGGGGCAAACTGGCCTATGATTTAGCACCTTGACACCTTGAATTTGGAACTTTGGTTCAAACAGAGTGTGAAATCAACCTAATTTTGGGCTGTTTTGCTCTTTAATCAGTGACCCTGCTGATCTTTCAGGACATTTCCATCAGCATATCTGACAGGATGGGGACATGCAGCGCTGAAACGGTGTGTTGACAGGGTTTGAGCAGGACGCGTGTGAGGCGAGAGATAGCCACTGCAAAGTCTATATTGGTTACAATCAAAACAAACAAACCGGCTGATATTAGACAAAGTGTTGATGCAGCTTCTCTTTGTGTCCTTGGGTGTTGTTAGGAATGTGTTTCATCTGCTGTTTTTAACTGGTGGAAAGTTACAGATCGTAACCTCGCCTCGCCTTTCCCTCCTCTCGTTTCCAGGCCCGATAACATCTCACAACCCTACATCCAATAAACTTATCAGACACACCTACCTTTGCGACGGTCACGGCCTCTTGAGGATAATACATGGACGCAGCTACAGCCATTAGACCAGTCGGGTAGATCAGTTTCTTCAGCCTGGAGCCTTGAAATGACAAAAAAAAAATCCCTAAAAATGACTCAAAAGTTTGATTCAAAAGTTTTATTTTCAATAGGACACATTAAACTGATCAAAAGTGACAGTAAAGACGTGTATTACAAATATTTATATTTTAAATAAATGCTGTACTTTTGAACTTTGTTCATCATGAGTATGTGAGTATTGTGGGGAAGTCATGGCCTAATGGTTAGAGAGTCGGACTCGTAACCTTTTTGTTGTGGGTTCGAGTCTCGTACCGGCAGGGATTGTAGGGGGGGGGAGGGAATGTACAGCGCTCTCTCCCACCTTCAATACCACGACTGAGGTGCCCTTGAGCAAGGCACCGAACCCCCAACTGCTCCCCGGGCGCCGCAGCAAAAAATGGCTGCCCACTGCTCCGGGTGTGTGTTCACGGTGTGTGTGTTCACTGCTGTGTGTGTGCGCACTTTGGATTGGATAAATGCAGAGCACTAATTCTGAGTATGGGTCACCATACTTGGCCACATGTCACTTCACTCACTCACTCACAAAGAATCCTGAAAACAAAAATGTATCTCCATTTCCACAAAAATATGAAGCAGCACAACTGTTTTCAACATTGATAATAATCAGAAATGTTTCTTGAGCAGCAAATCAGAATATTAGAATGATTTCTGAAGATCATGTGACACTGAAGACTGGAACAGAAAATTCAGCTTTGATCACAGAAATAAATTACATTTTACATTATATTCACATAGAAAACAGTTATTTTAAATGGTAGTAATATTTTACAATTTTACTGTATGTCTGATCAAATAAATGCAGCCTTGGTGAGCTAATGAGACTTATTTCAAAAACATTAAAAAATCTTACTGTCCCCGAAATTTTGAATGGTAATGTATCTGAAATATCAGTGTGTGCAATAAAGCAAATAAATAGTATTCGGGTTTTGGGAGAGGCTTAGTATTTTTGTCTCATTTTCCACAAACAAATTTGAAAGATTCTTAAATCAAGACACTTTAGAAGGAAAGTAAGATATTAAGTCTTGTTTTCACAAAAAGTATCAAAATTAAGCAATTTTATGCTTAAAATAAGAAAGAATATCTGCCAGTGAGGTCAGAAAAATAATCTTGTTTTCCCTTTGATTTAAGTTTAATTTTCCAAGCCCACTGACAGATTTTTACATTTATTTTAAGCATAAACTCCCATAATTATAAAATTTTCACAAAAAAAGACTTAATATCTTAAAGGGGTCATCAGATGCCCATTTTCCACAAGTTGATTTGATTCTTTAGGGTCTTAATGAAAAGTCTAACATAGTTTGGTTAAAATTTCTCAATGGTAGTGTAAAAAAACAAATGTTTTACCCTTTCAAAAACAGCTCTTTTCAGAGCAAGCCGTTTAGTAGCATTTTCCTTTAAATGTTAATGAGCTCTGCTGACCCCGCCCCTCTCTTCCAAGCTACTCTCTGAGGGACTGTTTACTTTAGCTGCATTCATTGTGAAACTTGCTAATTAGCACATTATTAGGAAAGGCGATTTGCAAAGATTCATTAAAAACATTCTACAGAAGAAATGAGTATGTGAAGCTGGATCACGAATGATTCACGCAAACATAGACGCATATATGTAGATCGGGGGCGTATTCCCTTCAAAAACAAACGTGATTCACTGCGTCTTCAGCGGCTCAGATGTCGGGAGTAAATGACGACTGCTATGTTCATTATTACATCCAACAACAGAACACCTCAATCGCTTAGGAGTCATTCTTGTCTACATCTGCTCCGGCGGTGAAACAATGATCTTTCACATGATATTTTTCACGTTTGTTATTGAATACCAGTTGTTATTTTTTCCCAAATAAAAAAGTATTGTTGTTATATTATATATATATATATATATATATATACAGGTGCATCTCAATAA
>NW_015505990.1:421852-432233 GCF_001515645.1 Sinocyclocheilus grahami
AATGAATACAAATAATACAAAAATGACAAACACAACAACCTAAAATGAAAATGAAAAATGTAAATATAAATAATAAAAAATATGAATTAATACTACAATAGTTTGGACATAATACTAAAATAACGCTGGGCTCGTTTATTAAATATTGTCTAATTGCATTACGTTTTAAGCTAATAACATGAATGTTGCACCTGCATTTCTCCCACATTACCATGCTTGAGAAAAAAACAGACTAATATTGACTGTTTTCAAACAGTTTCAAACACTTCTGTATGCAATCGGTCGAACAGACCCACTTCACACCACCGTATAAGGCAGAGCTTAACGTGTTGACATATTTCATGACATTCTGCAGAATTTTGCTTCTTGATTTTTATTTTGAAGGCTGTGTTCTGCTTTCAGATGTGGGTCAGTGTGTCCTGCCTCCTCATGTGGGTTATGCCAAATAAAGCGCTGTAGGACAGAGAGACTGGCAGTGTGTCAAACGCTTTATCAGCTGCTGTAAAGTGTTGTGTCTGCAGCGCTCTGATATGCTCTCTATCATTTTGATATTGCATGAGATCATTTTTCCACGTTGTGTTGTTGTTGGACTCTCTTTGTTCAGACACACTGTTTCATCAGAGGTCCTTCTGGACAGATTCATGCATGTTAAAAGCAGAACCTCTCAAGAGAACATTATTTGTTGATGGAAAACGCTGCTATCATAGAGTAAAACATGTGTTGTTATTGTTAACAAACTAATTAAAACTAAAACTAATAGAGTCTATTTATAAACAAACTATGAAATATAAATATTAGATAAACTTAAATAAAAAAATAGAAATGTTGCTGAAATTAAAATAAATTACTAAAACTGGAATCAGAAAAAATTCTAACTAAATAGAAATAATAAAAACAAAATTTTAAAACAAAACAGATTTTTTTTAAATGAAAAACTGAAAATACATAAATATAATATAATTAAAAAATGATTAAATACTATAATAGTATATAAATAATACAAAAAAAAGGCTCTAGATTAAAAAATAAAACAAAAACATCTTCATGTTTTCATGATTCTTATTTCAGACCTTAAAAATCATATTTGTAAAAATATTTATGAAATATAAACATTAGATAAACTTACATTTGAAAAAAGGAAGAAAATTTGAGATGTAGCTGAAATAAAATTACCAAACTAAAACTGGAATAAGAATACATTACAGCTAAATAGAAATATTCAAATAAAGTAATGAAATGACTAGAAAAAAAAGAAATAACTAAAACTAAAATAAACTAAAAACATAAAACTAATTAAAACATTATTAAATACTATAATATTATATAAATAATGCTAAAATAAGACAAAAAATAAGATCATAATAACATAATTCTGGATTCTTTACCTCAGTGGTTCTTATTTCAGACCCAGATTATACATTGCACATAGATTGGCAACTCGGATTGGTTTTTTGTAAAAAATCAAACAAAAATGTCCCTAAAATCAATTTTTTTAAACTAAAACTAATGTAAATGCATGATTTAAAATGATCCCGGCGCAGCAGCATTGACTGGAACGAGACTTTGTCTGATCAATGGCAAAAGCAAAAACATTTGGCAAACCTGTTTGAACGGATCATGGTTGCAATTCAGTTCGGTAATGCAAATGGTCTAATAGTGACACGCTTTCCTTTAAAAGACAAATGTAAGGCATCTGGGCCACATACAGCAGAAATCTGTTCTATACACAAGCAAACACAATGACTACTGTATGTTTGGAACTGAATACTAGCATACTGCACAGTCCACACTGAATACTGCCAACTAGTTTAAATCTAGTTTAGGCATTATGCCACAACAAACATTCCGATCAGAATTATGCTTCATTCTTGTCACATGATGTTGTATGCAGTATGCTATTCCAAACACAGCCAGATGTGTGAGAGCGGCAGAGAGCAGCGTGGGTAATGACGATGTGTGCATGTGCTCATGGGTACCTGCACTGTCTGTTTGGCCGCGCTGGCCGTTTGCTGGACCGGATCAGACCACCAGCAACCAGGACCAGACGGCACATTTAGATGAAGAGGAACCAAATCATCACAACATCATCACTGAATGAATCATCACATGATTATAATCACAATGTTAAGAGTCACGGATTACAAGAAAGAGCTGCATTCCATAAACACTTTACTTAAAGCCTTTATGTGAAAAAGCCTTTAAGTTAAAATGCATTATAATATTAGAAGGGTTTTTCCCCTTGTCTTTTAATGCACTTTGCTTTCTAAAGTTGTAACAATGAATAGATAAGTATTTATGAGATCATACAATGCATTATAAAGTGCATTACAATGCATCATGAATACATTAAAGGGGTCATATGATGCGATTTCAAGTTTTCCTTTCTCTTTGGAGTGTTACAAGCTCTTGGTGCATAAAGAAGATCTATAAAGTTGCAAAGACTAAAGTCTCAAATCCAAAGAGATATTCTTTATAAAAGTTAAGAGTCAACCACGCCTATCTAAAACAGCTCGTTCTAACACGCCCCCACATACCTACATCACTATGTGGGAAGATTTGCATAACGCCGCCCAAATGTTCACGCAAAGAAAGAAGGCGTAACTTTTATTCTCGCTGTAGTATTGTTGCTGCCGCCATGTCGTGAAGACGCTACTTTGCGAAACTACTTTGTTTGGTCTTCCAAAAGAGGATGATATCTGCTTCGTCATGCCTAGAGCTGATCCGTGCTGGTTGCTGAGGAAATACAACAACTTTGAGGAGTCCAGCCCGGGGTCGTCACGTGTGGTTGCCGCAAGCCTCCTTCGTCGAATCCACCGCCGCCGCTCACTCAAAGCCGCCGTGTGTGATGCTGTGTTTCGTTGTGAAAGCGAAACTACTTAGTTTGGTCTTCCAAAAGAGGACACGACTAGAAATCAGTGGTTAAGTTGTATTTACAACACTGTTCCAGAACACTTCAACCCAAATATTCAGATGTGTGCAGCACATTTTATGGAGGACTGTTTCCTGATCCTGGGAGAGTAGACTACAATGCCGGCTGTTCTGACTCACAGACTGTGAGTACGTTTTTTAATATTTAAAGAGTTTTTATATTTTATATATTTAAAGCGAGTTTTTTTGGGCAGTGTAGAGTAGCGCTTGTTGTTTGTCATTTCTCCAATCACAAACACAGACATGGTTTTATGTTTACGAGGCGCGGCGCGATGCAACGTGTAAAAAGACAGTATAAGTCATTATATTCCATAATTATGTCCCCACTGGATGCAACGAATGCCTCGTTTATAATGGGTTTTCATGTTTTTGAATCATCGCTCCGGCCTGACAGGGCATCACAGTATGGTGAGGGGCGTAACATTTCCGTCACACGCTTGAGGTATTCAGCCAATCACAACGCACTGGATATCTGGCCAATCACAGCACACCTCGCTTTTCAGACCGATGAGCTTTGTAAAAATCGACACGTTTCAGAAAGGCGGGGCATAGAGGAGAAACAATAATGTACAGTATGTGGAAAATAATGTGTTTTTTTAAACCTTAAACCGCATAAACACATTTAATTACACCAAATACACAAAATAATGTTCTTTTTAGCAACATCATATGACCCCTTTAAAACTACTTTTATAATGCATGTTATAAACAAAGGCTTTAAGTGAAATATTACTGAAAATTATTTTTCATTTGTAAAAACAAACAAAAATCATGTTTACAGTAATGCATGTGGAGGAAATTTTATTTGTATTATTATTAGTTTTATTTGCTTTACTCTACTAAAGAGTGTTCTTTTCTTCTCTAAATGCCTCATCTGTATACTTGAGTTTTTCATGAGCTGAGAGAGAACAGGAAATTTATTTGATGTGTGAAAGCCAAGTGTGAGAAAGAAAATGTTATTTTAGCTTCTTAGAAAATTATTTGCATTAAATACTTAGAAATGCATATAAGGGATAAATGGACACATATGATGAATATGATTGGATGAGATTTGATTTGATTTGGTCATAAATATTGAATCAAACTTTGTGGCAGTCTACAGCCAACCCTGAAATACTGCATGCATGTAGGCCTTTTCCTGCAGGAAAATAAATCTTCAAAATACACAACATGCGCTTATTATAAGAACAGCTTCTATTGTTGTAAAAAACCTTTTTCATGTAAAGTGAAAGTTACTGGATTCACTGTAAGTGCATGACTGTACACATGATTTCTGCTTGTTTGAGAGATTATTTATTATGCTTTCTGTGGTTATTAACAGCACGTCGTACATGCTGTACAGATGCTGGTGTTCCTTTTTTAAGGTCTGTTTGTCCAGCATTGTGTTTGATGGTGTTTTGAATGACTTTTAAAGAAAAGAAGAGAATAAAACTTTTCAAATGCAGAAAACAATCAAATGTTATAGAATGCAGCTCTAATTCAGAAACCAACATAAAAAAAATAAATAAAAAAAATCAAACAAACTTGGAAATATAAAATTTCAAGTGTTTGGAAATGTTAAAGTAGTAGGCTGGACAGAATTATTAGTCAATTAGATTCAATTCTGTGTTTTCTTTTCAGTTTCATTTATTTATTTTTTATCTTTTGTTCTACTAATATTAAAATCCAGTGTTACTTTAGATTTTTAGGTTAATCTCACAAAAAATGTCTGCATCAAATTTTATCCGAAAAGCAAAAGAAGAAATAATATAGAAATTGTATAGAAAAATAACGTTTCAATTTCTAGGACTAAGATTTGTTTTTGCATTGCGCCACTACATATACCTTCAAAAATATTAGAATAAAATATTAGAATAATATTAAAATGAAGAATAAAATAAAATGGATTGAAAAAAACTATAATAATTATTATATAAAAATAATCGTTTTTCTTATTTTGTGATGAAACATGATTTTGTGAGAGATCTGGCTGATTGCTGGTTTCCAGCTGTTGTAAATGAATGAATTATTCCAGTGAAATGAAGTGAGTTGTACATGATTTTAGAGTGAAAATAACAATTGAAATGAAGAGATAAAAGCCATGCAGAGCAAATTAGCCAACAAGCTGCATCTACTGCACACTCATGCTGCTGAAAAACTATTTTAATAATAAAAAAATTAATTTCCCAATTCCCAATTTAACAAAAGTTCAATACCCTCTGTTTTCTTTTAAAGGTGACATATCATGAAAATCGGACTTTTCCAGGTTGTAAGTGCTATAATCAGGTCCCTGGTGCATCTACCAACCAAGGAAACGTGAAAAAGATTAACCCAGTAACTTTGTTTAGGTAAGCCTTTATCTGCAAGCGTCTGAGAAAACCAGCGTCTGATTTCGCTCCCTTGGTGACGTTGCAAAGGGATCTCATTATAATATTACCGCCCTTTAATCTGTAAGTTTCCACTCAAGGCACGTCATTTTGATTTTGCAAGCAACAACGGTGTAGCAGCTCTAATGCCATGGAGAAAGTTTGAGCAAAACATGCTAACTGTTCTGTCCTTGGCTGCACAGACGAGCACACAACACTGTTTAGAGTCCCAGCCTCAGAGCAGACAAGACAGCAGTGCATTTATTGATTTATTTACTGTATATTGCTGCTGCCACACAGATCTAATATAAACATGCAGCTGTTAACCTTCACAGACATAACCAACAGTTTTTGTAACTCGTGTGTTTTTAAAGTAAACTTGTGTGTGAATGAGAACTTAGTTTAGTACTCGCATGCTGTGACAGCCGCTTTCTGTGCGTGTGCTTCTGATGTGTGCGCTCAGAAAACCCTATATCTGAAGTTTAAACTCATATGGTTTAAAACGCATGATTTCAGCGAGATAAACATGATAATCAGAACCATAACAGATGTTTTTAGCAGATACCAGCTGTAAAGGCGCAGCTCTATTCTGGAAAAGGGGGGCGGAGAGCAGCAGCTCATTTGCATTTAAAGAGACTGAGTAGATATACTGCAGTATTTCCTCTCTCAGTCGGTAGAAAATATGGTTAACACCCGGACATGCATGAAAAAAAAAACCCCGTCATGTACCATGAAACCAGTATAATTTTGGAAAATACCGTGATATACATTTTTGGTCATACCGCCCCAGCACTAAGACTTATATTACATATTGTAAAAAGGGGCATAATATGTCACCTTTAAGAACTAGAAGACCGTGTAAATGTGAGTGTGAGTGACCATCCTGAACCCGTCGAGCTTGTTCAAAGTGAATCCGTGCACAAAACCAGCTGTGTTTGACACAAGGTGTTGCATGATTGAGTCTTTACCTGGCACCGGGTGGCATACGGTTCTGCCAGCTTCCTCAGCGTGGCCACGCTCTCCTCCACCTGCCCTCTCTCAGGCTGCACACGCTGGATCTTCTGCTGCGGCCTCGTGTAGAGAGACAGCTGCGAGAGCAACGGCGATACAGAGTCAAAGTTCAAATAAACATCTTTCCCTTAATGTTAAACTCTTGTTTGTAACAGTGCGTTCTGGTTCTGTTGAACACATACAGGTCAAACTGTCCTAAAACTGTAGAATTCCTAGTTAAACTCTTGCTTGTAAACAATAAACAGCCAAATACGCATCTTTTCTCTCATTACTGTAATGCATCTGGATATTTTACTTTAAAATTCTAATTTGTAATTTAATTTTTGAGTTTAATGTTAAACTCTCATTTGTAATACAGATCTGTTTGGCTCGACAGAATTATTAGTCAGTTAAATAATAACAGTTTCTAATAATATTATAATCTGGTATGAGTGTTAAAAAAATATTTTAAAAGTGTGAATCTCGTCAAACTTGTCTGCATCACATTTCACCCCAAAATAATAATAATAATATTTTAAAAAAACAGTAAGAAATTGTATAGAAAAATTTAGATCAATCAATCAATAAACAAATAAAAGTATTATCTGATGTTTTGCATCTTGACATTATTTTCATGACAAATAAACACATTTTCACACCAAATTCCCATTACTGTACTGCATCCAGACTTTTTACTTCTGAGGTTTTTTTTGTAATTGTCATTATTCTCAACGGTTTTCTGGCTTTAAATTAAAAAATAAAATGTTGCTTTAGCAACTAAATTAAAATAAGTTTAAATTGACGTACTAAAATCAATAACACTGAAAATACAGCTAAATAGAATTTGTTTAAAAAAAACTAAATCAAATGACAGACACAAAATTTCTAAAATTAAACTTAAAACTGAAAATATTAAAATAAAAGCCAATTCAAAATACACTATATTAAAAATACTAAAATAGCACTAAGTGTAATAAAATTTTATAATGTCATAATTTGCTGTTTAATACATTTTCAGTATTCTAATCATGTATGTTTTATATTTGAGCATATTTTTTCTGTTGCTGCACAAGGCAAGATTATATTATTTATAATATGAAAAAGTTCTCAGATATTATTTTAGGTTTATATTATTCCCCAAAAAATTAAACAATTTTTAAAATGTTGATTTGGCTTTGACTTTGTTTTTTAAATCGGCATCATTTATTAATTATCATCAATTAATATAATCATTATTCTCAATGGTGATTCTCATTCAATTGAATTGACTTGATTTTCTTCATGTAAACTGCATTGTTTTCTTTCTCAGTTGATGTTAGGGTTCAGACGTGACTGTGATATATGACTTTACCTCATCTACACTCAGAGCTGTGCCGGGTTTGTCATCGTCATCATCAGCGGCCGCCAGCACAGAGGCTGAGATCAGTCCCAGAGTGCCAGAGACTCCTGCAACCCCTCCGACCTATCAGAGCAGCCGCAGCGCCGTCGCCACGGAAACAGAGAGCATGAATGAACCGGTCAGATGGAATTTCCAGGTCAAGCACAACACACAGCAGAACTTCACAACGGCTGAAGTGTGCTCACTGTCAACACATGCTGAATGTTTCTTGTTTAAGCAAGAATGACACACAGTCTATTTACTCAAACTGCTGTTTTGAGGACATTCAAGGTCCCTCGGTTTCTCTGCAGGCGTAGAGAGTAGCTGTGACATAATATCAGAAACTGGAGGTCAAATCATTTCAAATATGGCCAAAGTTGAGGTCAAGGGTTGAAGACACACAATAACTCTGTTTTGATCCTCTTTTTCTAGTCCTTTGCTTTTCACATGACTGATATTCACTTCTACTTGCATATGAGAAATTGATAACATTGCAATTTGTACGTTTTAAGTATAAAGTTAAGCTAGGTCATTCCTGTTTCAGTCATGTAACAATTAGTAATGTCTATTGAAAATTGTTTTTGATCATTGAAGCGAGTTCAAATAAAGTATAAATATTAGATGAAAATGTTGCAACTAACTGAAAAGTACTAAAATCACTCGAACTGGAAATGAAAGCTAAATAGAAGTAACAAAACGAATATAAAAATAATTTAAAATTAAACTAAAATGAAAACTGACGATATAAAAATAAAAGCTAATAGTATATAAATAATATATGTATAATGTATATAAATAATAACAGAGCACTAAGTGTAATTACATCGTTTAATGTCATTTTTCTTGATTGTTTTAACATTTTCAGTATTCGAATCATCATGTATATTTTATATTTGGGCATATATTTATATTTTTTCTATTGTTGCACAAGTGTTGCCACCAGGAAAGATTATAATATTTATTAAAAACAAGATTATTTTAGGTTCATATTAATCTTTCTGGGATAATCAATAAAATAAAAAAATAAATAAAAAAAAATATATATATTTTTTTTAAATGACTTTCATAATAGTGTTAAATAAATGACCCATATGATGCGATTTCAATTGTTCCTTTCTCTTTGGAGTGTTACATATTTACTTTGAAAGATGAAGCTGGCGATTATGGTAAGGGGCGTTACATTTCCGACGCGTGCTTGTGGTGTTCAGCCAATCACAATGCACTGGGTCAGCTGGCCAATCAGAGCAGACTGCGCTTGTCGGAAGGAGGGACTTTGTAGAAAACTAAGCGTTTGAGAGAGGCGGGGCATAGAGGACCTACAATAATGTACATTATTTGAAAAATAATGTGTTTTTTGAACATTAAAGCATGTCAACATATTCTGTTACACCAAATAATGATCTTTAAAAAAGCATCATATGACCCCTTTAAAACAGCAGTGAAACAAAACATTTTCAGTTTCTCTTTAGGATTTAACGGTGTTCTGTCGCCATCTGGTGGCCAGATGTGGAAACGCAGCTGCGCGCTGTTTTATTATTTTAATAATAAAATAGCCAAACTAATATAAAATGTAAGGTTGGTATCACTCGATTTATAAACTTTGATTTCATCTAATATTCGCTGCACAGACAGTGGCAAAGTCAATAAAAGCCTAAAAAGAGTTTGACTTGTACTACTGGTGTAATGAACATTTTTATACAATAAACTCAGTCTATAGAATCACAGCAGCCTAAAATCCTAGATAGAACAGCGGTGTTAGCTTTATTTAAACAAGTTAAATAGTTAGTTGCATCTCTTCTGCAGTGCCCTTGTATTTCCTGCCCTCAAATGCCTCTTTATAAAGCTCAGAAATATATAATAATCTTTATAATAACATCAGCTCGACTGAAACCCGTGCACCTGTTTCTTAAAGCCTGGACATCAGTGTGTTAACAGGAGGAACAGAGTCAAGAGCACGAGCTGAACGACAGAAGTGAACTTTCTAATGCTCACCTTGTACATGGTCCAGTCTTCTTCTCCTCCTTCTTTCCGACTGCGCGGCTGCGATCAGACTTTCACCCGCTGAGCGCCATCTAGAGTTCATCAAGCGCAACTACACTCCCGGGACATTTACTCCTTTTTTACAGGTTGTTCATATTTATTCCATATATAATATAATATCATATATATATGACAGTTCTACAGTACTAGGGCATAATACATAAACATTACAATAATTGAAATGTACATTAATTTTGAATAAAATTTTTAGCAATAGGATAGAAATTGATATTTATTTATTTATTTATTTATGCATATATTTATATTACGTTTTTATGCAATCTGTGTATTCAGTGATTCTGTTTGATTCGTTCCTGGTACATTTCACGAAGAATTAAAAAAAAGAAAGTACAACACTGAATTAAACATGACATTTTGAAGTAGAACAACTTAAAAAGTGTTTTCTTCTCTAATGTACTCCAACCCATAAGACAAGAATATGTATTAAAATATGTGTTAAAATATATTTCAAAATACATCAATCTATGTGTATTCAGTGATTTATTTTATTCATAGCTGGGTTATTATAGTAGAATACAATTAAAACTATTTAAAAAAAATTAGTTACTTAAAATAAAATAAAAAGTGTATATATATATATATATATATATATTTGAATTCTTTTAACATTTACTTCAGCTAGTGGCCAAGACAAAATTTTTCATTTTAATTTAATTTAACTCAAACTGAAATAAAATTG
>NW_015505990.1:432243-468060 GCF_001515645.1 Sinocyclocheilus grahami
ATACATACATAAATAAATAATAATTATATATATATATATATATAGGCCTATATAAACTAAACTATTCAAAATGACAAAAACACACAAAAAAATTACTAAAAATTGTAAAAATCAAATGAAAAAGGAAAATATAAAAATTTAATAAAAGCTATAATATATGATAATGAAATATCACCTAAGCTTGTCCTAAAGTTAAGCCATGTTTTGTCTAAAAATAAAATGAATAAAAATAAATGAAATAAATACACAGACCAATCACAAGTCAACATCACAGTTTACATCCCAAGCAGTCTCACTCAAAAGTAGTATATTAATAAATATAATGAAGACGTGATTTAATCCAGTGTCCATGAAGCGTATTGCAGTCTAAACTTTTTTGACTAATCTATTGTTTCAATCATACAAAATATACAGTATGTGATTGTTCTGGGGGAGAAGTGAGTGCCATTTGATGCTTTATAAACTTGGCAAATGCCTAATATCTGAGAATGACATTTCTAATGTGTAGAATGATTGTTTCTGATTTCGAATGGAGAATTATGAGAATTATGCCAGAAGAATTCAGGCGTATTGGAGATCGTTTAGGGACAGATGGCTCTTCAGACTCCTGATGAATACTGTACGCTACACTCAGCAGTAAGTTCCTCTGGAATGACTTTGAAACAGTTTCCACTCAGAAATTCACAAATGATTTATAGTTTATAAATTATAATTTTAATAGCTGAATTAAACATGACATTTTGAAGTAGAAAAACAGAATGTATTTTCTCCAACCCATTAGGCAAAAATATTTGTTAAAAGATAACAATATATTTAATATATTTTCTACCAATAAATATAAATATTTATAAAATATATTTAAATCCAAGAAAATGCATTCAAATATAGACAACATAGGTTTTCCACAAATGTAACAACATGTGTGAACATATAACACATTCAAATTAAAATCAGCAAAGAATGTTACAATGTTCCAAAGAAAATTACAATATTATGATATTCATAAAAAAAATTATTATTATTATTAATTATTATTTCTTGCCCCTGAAATACATTTTGAAATATATTTTGGTATATGCAACTTAAAACTAAATATATATTTTAATTTTTAAAATAATAATATATTTTAATTTTTTAATTAAAATAATATATTTCAATTTGTAAAAATATATTGCATTGAGCTTAACTGTTTACACCATATATTTAGCAGGCATTTAAAATATATTTTGGCCAGTTTTTCTTTTGTTTTTTTTGGCTGCATGAGAAATAAATAAAATAAAATAAAATAAATAAAGTTAGTTTGTATGTCTCAGGAACAGTGTCTGGCATCAGCTCAGTCCCAGAGAAGCTGAGCTCCTGAAAGACCCCAGTCTGAAGTGCAAGATCAGATTCAGGTAGATGAATGTCATACATAAGCTCTTCAAGCAGCATTATAAGGTTGTCCAGAAGCTATGAAGTCAGAAATTATGCAATAACAGCCCTGCTCCTTAACCAACACTGAAAAATATTCACTGGAACAAAACGTGGGACGACTAGCCCCGGTCTCCTGTTTATTTCATTTCTGTTCAGGTTTGCAGGTCCTTGGTTTCCACTCTCAGTTGTCTTCAAGATTTTCCACATTGGAGGAGGAGGACACTATCTGTCTGGCAAAAAAGTCTTTTCTCCCTCCAACCAGGTCATGAATGCTGCTCCAGTGTTATTTCAATATCACTGCGATACTAGTATAGTTTTTATTAATATTTCGAATGAGTTTTTATTTTGATATTTTACATTTTCGTTTTGATTTAGTTACATTTTTAGCAATTTGGTTGTTTTTGTCATTTTAGTAGTTTTTTTTTATGTCTAGATTTTATTTTAGTCGTTTTTTTTCAGTTTCAGTTTGTTGTTTATCAAGTTAAGCTGAATTAAAATAAGACTTGTAACTAGTTTAAGTAAAAAAGTTATATTTAATTTTTTTTCTGTAATTTATTTTATTTCAAAGATTTGATTTTTTTTGTAAGTTTTAGTTTTAGTTATCTCTAATAATCCTGTGCTGGTCTTGGATCAGATCAGTTTATACTGATGCATCCTAGTTTCAGTTTTAGTCAGTTTCAGTTTGTTGTTTATCAAGTTAAGCTGAATTAAAATAAGACTTGTAACTAGTTTAAGTAAAAAAGTTATATTTAATTTTTTTCTGTAATTTATTTTATTTCAAAGATTTGATTTTTTTTGTAAGTTTTAGTTTTAGTTATCTCTAATAATCCTGTGCTGGTCTTGGATCAGATCAGTTTATACTGATGCATCCTAGTTTCAGTTTTAGTTTTAGTTATTTATCAAGTCAACTAATTAAAATGAGAAATGCTGCCTTGGCAACTAGTTTTAAAAAAAATTACAATATTATATTTAAATATTTTTACCGGTTATCATTTCTTTTATTTCAAGTAAAAAAAACAAAAGATCAGATCTGTTTATTCTGATGCATCCTCGTTTTTGCAGAAATAAAGAACTGTTTACTATGAGAGCAAAAAATGCATGCATTTTAATTATTACACTATGTCTGCATCAACAGGCCACAGCAGACGCCTGCAGAATGATGGGAAACAGAGCATTTATGGATCTCATTTCAATGGATGAGTTTCACAGAGCTGCTGTTAAACCACAAGATGTGATTTGCATGAGAGACTATATGCAGGTGGGTGAAAATCACCCTTGAGACTATATTCACAGGCCAATTCATTGACGCAATTATGCTTATTATGTTGCCTGTTCATCCTTTTCTCCCACTCAGTATTCCAGCCACTTGGATGAGCTTCCAGCATGTGTAAAAGGATGGAGGTTCCTGTCTCTGAAGGTGCTGTCCCGGGAAGTCATGCTCAGAGAGGGTGTAAAGCCAGGAACAAGAGGTAGGTTGAAGACAGCACTGCTGTTCAGACATCTCGCCCGCTCTCATTTGGCTGGACAGCAGCTCTCACACAGGTATTCGGTTTCATCTTGCATTAGTCTCTATCAGACACCTCACTCTCCAGAAACAAACCAAATGCCAAAGTTAAAGAACAATATAAATAAAAAATGTGATTAAAGGTATAGTTCACCCAAAAATTAAAATTTGCTGAATTTACTCACTCTCAGGCCATCCAAGATGCATGAGTTTGTTTCTTCATCAGATTTGGAGAAATGTAGCATTGCATCAGTGTCTCAGCAATGGATGCTCTGCAGTGAATGGGTGCCGTCAGAATGAGAGTCCAAACAGCTGATAAAAACATCACAATAATCCACAAGTAATCCACACCACTCCAGTCCATCAGTTAACATCCTGTGAAGTGAAAACGGCATGTTTGTAAGAAACAAATCCATCATTCTGATGTTTTTATCAGCTGTTTGGACTCTCATTCTGACGGCACCCATTCACTGCAGAGCATCCATTGGTGAACAAGTGATGGAATGCTGCATTTCTCCAAATCTGACGAAGAAACAAACTCATCTACATCTTGGATGCCCTGAGGGCGAGTACATTTTTGGGTGGACTGTTCCTCTATCATTATTCTGATGTTTCTTTCTCACAATACAGAGGTTCTCGGGTCTATACACAACAATCTGCCCGCGCTCAAAACACTGCGGCTCGTCTTATAACACTTTTAAGATGTAGTTTTAGCATCTGTCTAAACATGTAGGCTTCTTTGGTTTCCCATCACTTTTAATGCCAACTGCAGAAAAAAATGTAGTAACTCAGGCTGAAAGCTAACAGTGAATTTTTTGGTGTTACAATGAAACACCAGTACTGTATAGACCAGCAATTTAAAAACAATTAAAAAAAAAACTGATTAATACTTAAAATATACAAAGGTGTGATAATGTGACAGTTGAGAGGAACACAAACTCTATTAGGTGACAGAAAACACTATTTAGATTAGAAAAATGACATGAGATGAAATGAGATGCTGATTTATAGGAATTCTCTATGGGACCAAATCCGGTTTGCCCTCCATTTCCAGATATTAGATGAACAGAAGCATATGGACAGCATTAACACACGCGACATGAAGAAACTGAACGTGACGACTGAGAAACGGGACATCAGGATAGTTCTACCATCAGTTGAGACTGAAGAGTCTGAATGGGAGGAAGAGGCTGAGAAACTGTGCAACTGGTCAAAACAACTGAACATAGATGCTGTGGAAACACCTGAGTTCATTTAAATGGAGAAATAACATTTTGTACCAGTAGATGCACTGATTTAGGTTTGATTTTGTTTCTAGTAAACACAAAAATCTAGTGCAATATTCTGAGGTATTTTCATTGAAAATTAAAATGTTACCTGTGCAACTGGTCAAAACCAACTGGATATAGATGCCATTGAAACACCTGAGTTCATGTAAATGGAGAAACAATTTTATAGTGTAGAGGTTCTGATTTAAGTATGCATTTCAGTATATACTACAAAAGTAGTAGTGCATTTATTCTGAGAATTGTCAGATTTCGTTTTTTAGCAGTGTTTGCAGAATTTACTTTTGGTTTGTGTTACAGTTCGGGGTTAATGTGACTTTGATAAACAATATGGTGACGGTATTTGAACATTTGGGCTCTTGCTTTATCTCACTCTCCAAAGACTTTCATCCCAGGAACAAATGGATGTAATGTACTGTACTGTACAGTACTAACTTTCTACTAATCTTTGTAATTCTCATGAAAAAAAAATACACCACATGCAATCCAAGCATGTATGATCAGATGTTGTTTTGCATAATTTTATATAACAAACCTAATACACAACAGTTTGTGTGTTGCATTCATTTCAAGTCACATTAAAGGGAATTAAAGGGACAAGCACATCCATTAATAATCTCTTCAGATTTATTAGTTTCTGTCTTTCTGCCTCCATATTTATCTGTTTGCATATATGCACAGAAAACTAAACATGAAATGAAAATGCAAGGAAAAAATATTCTTATATTTAAAATAATAAATGATTAGATGATAAAACAATGAACCTTTTTCACTAAATATGATATGAGTTAACACTAAGAATAAATGGACAAAATGAAATAAAAGTCAGTTTTTCGGTTGTGATAATGTATTAAACAAACTAATGCGATGTCTATGTTTAAAATTTGTGAGTTTATACTTTAAGATGTGACTTGCAGTCGGTATGAGAAATTTCGCTCATTTTTGTGATTCTAATGAGAAAATAGTGATGGGGAAATTACTAAACATTAATCAAAAAGCCTCATGCAAGGACAATATATATATATATAAAATACTTAAAATAATAGGCTACCCTTTTCTCACTAAATATGGGTTAAAACTATTTTGATCTGGGATTAGAGATTGGAAAAAATGCCTGAAAAACACCTGGGATATCTCATAATTAATTGCCAGACTTTCGATTTTGATATTGTGACAAATAAACTGATATGATTTCCATCTTTAAAATTTGTGCGCTTAATAAAATACTTAAAATAATAGGCTACCCTTTTCTCACTAAATATGGGTTAAAACTACTTTGATCTGGGATTAGAGATTGGAAAAAATGCCTGAAAAACACCTGGGATATCTCACCAGACTTTCGGTTTTGATATTGTGACAAATAAACTGATATGATTTCCATCTTTAAAATTTGTGCGCTTAATATTTGATCTAATATATTAAGACTCAGTGATGTGGACATGAAAAGGCTGTGCATGGGATGACCCAACCAGTGGGAGTGCTTCTAAGAGCCAAAACAATGAAAACATCTTTAATATTAATTCTTCAGTCAATGAAGTTTGAGTTTAAAAGATGCTCAGGCAGTCGGAATGAGAAAGTTGTACAACAACTCTCATTTGTGTAATTCTAATGAGAAAATATGCATGCATGATCGAGAAAATATATTAAACATGAGACAAAAAGCCTCATGCAAGTCTTTTATTTTAAATAATACCCTTTTCTCACTAAAAATGGGTTAAAACTAAAAATATTTAGATTTGAGATTAAAGATTGGAAAAATTTCTGATAGGAACTGATATGATTTTCATCTTCCAAATCTGTGTGCTTAATATTTGATCTAATATATTAAGACTCAGTGATGTGGACATGAAAAGGCTGTGCATGGGATGACCCAACCAGTGGGCGCTTTTAAGGGCCAAAACAATGAAAACGTAAATCTTTGATATTAATACGTGGGTCAACGAGGTTTAACAGTTTGTTTAAAACATGCTTATGCATTTGGCTCGATCGTTTGGGCAGCAGCTCGTTGTTAGCTTCGCTTTCGCCGGGTGAATGTTGCTCTTCGGCCTTCCGCGTTCTCCTGCGGCTCTGCGCAGTGTCTGTCTGCGGAGCTCCGCCCTCTCTGCGCACTGCGCGGCCCGCCCAGCGCCCGCTAACTCCCGATCCAGCCCTGCCCGAGTCTGGGGGAATCCGACGGCCTGCCTGCCCGGGGAAAATCTGGAGGCCGCCCCGCGCGTTGATCTATGGTAAGCGCACCGATGGCGACGAATCGGACCGCGCGGGTTTCATCCCACGCCACGCCAGCTTTATGCGCTGATATTGCACGTTTTGTTGCATTATGTTGCGGCTGGAGACGCGAGGCCTCGGATTGGCCGCCGGGCCCCGGGCCTTACGCAGGCCGCGATCGGGCCTTGAGCATCGGGTTATTGTTTATAAATGCCCGCGCAGGAGCGCGAAACCTAACGCCCCTTTGTTTTAAAGCAAAGTACGCGTACTCGCATGCATGCGTGCGTGCGTGGGAACAAAACGCGTGATTTATTATGGCTCAAAATGGCGCACGCAGGCAGGTTTTGTTTTAAGTGGAAGGGGGACGTTATGGTCACAAGGCGCCATGTGTATGTCCGGTTTCAGGCGCTGAAATGCGAGGAAACCTTCAGCGCTCGGGGGGTGCGAAGCTTCGGCGCGCGCTGCTGCACACATTCTTCTCAAATGCACGAAGCTTCGAGTGTTTCCTGTCGTGCACGAAGCATTTAATGCGTTTTGCGTCGCGTTTAAAGATGCATTGCATCATTTTATAAAATGCACTACCGCTTATTGGTGCTCATGTTTAATTTCCAGTCGCTCTTCTTGTCGCAGTCATTTGCAAATTAAAGAAACATGCACGTCCGTTAATAATTTGTTCATATTTATTAGTGGCATATTCATAAGTCTGCCTACCTGCTTTCATATTTATCTGTCTCTCTGTGCATGCATGCACGCCTGTCTGTCTATATGCAATTCAAACCTATTGCATGTTTACATTGGCAACTAGCCTAGTTCTTGAAGCCTGTCACATTGTTATGATCCCCCTTGTCCTAAAGCTATGAAAGCCTTATTCTCTGTTTACTTTTTTATGAGAGAGTAATTCTGCTATAAATGAGTGTTTAACTCTTTTCTTCTGTAGCAGACATTCCAGATGAATTGTTTGTGTTGTTGTGTTAGTTGTGCCGTGGCCAATGAAGAATAAAGACGATGAATGAGGAGGTGACAAGGCTTGCTCTCCGTTCCCAAGAGCCAAAGATTATACTGCATGGCTCAGGTAGTAGAGATGCTTGCTCAATCATTTGTCTGTCGCACTTAATGCCAATGTTGTGTTATTCTTATTCTAGAGAGTATTTGATTGGACAAAACAGTATTTTTGATCACAGCAGGGGAAAAAAGTAAAGTTTAAATTTGTATTATTGTATTAGAATACTTATTTTATTTGTACTTTTAGGAATACACTACCATACATGTATGGCACATGAGGCATGTGAATATGAATAAATAATCAATTTAAATAAAAAGATAGCTTTTAATAATATAGAATTATTATTAAAATAAGATACTATACTAAAGATACTATTTTATGTAGTAAAAATTAATTATGGCATTTTATATAATTAAATGAAAAATTATGTATTATTATAATGTATTATAACTAATATTTAAATATAAATAATAATAATTATTATTATTAAAATTACAAATATATAAAAATGCGACAACACAACAAAAAGATCTAAAAATATTAAATTACTCATATGTTTTTATAATGTATAATTATAAATTATAATCTATTTTAATGAAAAAATGCTTTTTACATAAAGTTCTGTAATTATAATGAAAAATATAGAATGATAAAAATGAATTAATGTATTTATATATATATATATGTATTACAATTACAAATATATTGAATGCCACAACACACAGCAAAATATATTAAAAATATTATATTTTTTATAATTTAATTATAACTAAAAATATGTGAATGTAAATGTAATGCTATTATGTGTCATGTAAAAAATCATATAATTATAATTTTAAAAATATGTAAATATAAATATACATTTATATGTATTACTCATTTAATTTATATTTACTTATGTATAATAATAATTATTATTATTAACATAAAAAATATATGAAATGACACAATGGGCAACAAAATATATTAAAAATATTACTTTAAAATATATATTTTTATAATATAATCATAATAAATTATAATTAGAAATAAGCTTTGTATGATATATATATATATGTGTGTGTGTGTGTGTGTGTGTATATATAATTATGGATAATAATAATTATTATGTAACATTCATGATGTATGTTTTTAGTGTTGTCTAATGTTTTTATTACAGTGTCAAAAAGCCGATATGAAACAGTAGCTATATATCTATATAGTTGAACTCTAGTGAGCAGTGGTCTGTTTGGATTGGTCATTATGAACTGTAGACGAGCGATCAGACTCATTTGAGCAGTTGAGCAGTAGTTTGGTGTGTTGTTGCAGACGAGGGAGGCGCAGGGGAGGAGGAGGAGTACGTGGTGGAGCTGCAGGAGACGGTGCTGGTGTCGGAGGTGGAGGGCGAGGCCGCGTCCGTCCAGGGCTTCTCCTCCGACGAGCTCGTCATCCAGGACGCAGTGGAGGACGTGGTTGCTGAGTACGTGCACTGCGATGATGACGAGGGTGTTGCCGTGGAGACCTGTGTGATGTCACTGGAGGGTGAGGAGGAAGAGGAGGACGGCGTTGCCATGGCAGAGATGACGGAGGGGAGGGACCCTGAGCACGACTCAGACAGCTGTGGAGATTACCTCATGATCTCCTGTAATTCACAAACTCATTCAGTCATTAGCTCAGTTGTTCATTTGTTTCAATTTACTATTTCAGATTTAGTTATTTTAGTAATTCAACTTAAACTCATTCCAGTTAGTTGCCAAGGCTACATTTCTAATTTTCATTAAATTTATTGTCCATGTTTTTCATCTAATGTTTATTTAATTTTTTTTATATCTTCCCACACACAATAAATAAATAAATTATATACAGTGGGTACGGAAAGTATTCAGACCCCCTTAAATTTTTCACTCTTTGTTATATTGCAGCCATTTGCTAAAATCATTTAAGTTGTTTTTTTTCCCTCATTAATGTACACACAGCACCCCATATTGACAGAAAAACACAGAATTGTTGACATTTTTGCAGATTTATTAAAAAAGAAAAACTGAAATATCACATGGTCATAAGGCATATGGCTAGGAACTATGCTCTCATTCCGGCGTAATAATCAAGGACCTTTGCTGCCGTACCATGAGTGCAGCAGGCGCAATGATATTACGCTGCACCAGAAAATAGGCTTATTGGAAGTTACCTAGCTGGGGACTATTTTTCAGGCGCTGTGTAATATCATTGCGCCTGCTGCACTCATGGTACGGCAGCAAAGGTCCTTGATTATTACGCCGGAATGAGAGTATAGTTCCTAGCCATATCGGCCTAGAAAATCACAACTTTTCATTTTCCGTCGGTCTTAGTACACGATGTAACTACAGAAGAGTCCAGTTTTAAATAGGAAAAATATCGAAACTCTTTGGTCATTTTTGAGCGAGATGCTAACGGTCTAATCAGATTCAATGATCTATGCTAAGCTACGGCTAAAAGTGCTACCGCCAGACCCGGAGATCGGCTGAATGGATTCGAAAACGGTAAAACTCAACTGTTTAACTCTAGGGGAGTTGGAAAATGAGCCTATTTTCAAAAAATAGTGGAGCGTTCCTTTAATAATAAGTAGCATTTTATTTAATATATAATATTTAATTATATGTTCATATTTCTATATAATTAAAATAATGTATATAATATAAATATAATTAATAACTATTTTTTGTTAAATTTCCATCAGAAATAACAACATTGTGATGTATAGTGTTAATGTTATAAGGTTTTAGTTATGCCACGCATCTTTTGGTTTTTTTTCGTCTCGTTTGTCTTTATCATCATCGTAAAAATTATCAAAATATTATCTGTTCATAATGATACAGTCGTTCTTCCTCCTGTAGTGGACGAGGCGGGTAAGATGGTGTCTGGCGACGGAGAGGAGGTGACGGTCGACGGGGCGATAGATGATCAGGAGGTGGAGAAAGATGAGGATGGACAGGAAGTCATTAAAGTTTACATCTTTAAAGCAGACTCTGGAGAGGACGACCTCGGTGAGTGAACAAGAGATTTGAGCCAGTGCTGCTACTCTAGTATTACTTCTATCAAATTATACTATTTAGAGTTGGAGTATTTTGAATGAGCTTTTTTTTTTTTAAATATTTTTAGTTTTTATTTTTACCTAAAAAAATTCTATAATATAATATTAATTTTTTTATTATTCTATTTAGCTTTATTTTATTATTTCAGTTTTAGTTTGAGTCATTTTAGAGTTTACATCTTTAAAGCAGACTCTGGAGAGGACGACCTCGGTGAGTGAACAAGAGATTTGAGCCAGTGCTGCTACTCTAGTATTACTTCTATCAAATTATACTATTTAGAGTTGGAGTATTTTGAATGAGCTTTTTTTAAAAATATTTTTAGTTTTTATTTTTACCTAAAAAAATTCTATAATATAATATTAATTTTTTTATTATTCTATTTAGCTTTATTTTATTATTTCAGTTTTAGTTTGAGTCATTTTAGCATTTCATCTTAAATGTATTTCAGTTTGTTGCCAAGGCTACTTTTGTAACTTTCATTTAAAATCTTTTATTTATTTATTTATTTTAGTTCCCTTTCAGTCGGTCACTCTCGACGTCACGTCGGATGACCGACGAAATTGGGATCTCGCTTAGAGAGACCAATCCACTTCGAGTGTAAACTAAACGAGCCAATGCACATTGGCATGCGATTATTGCATCCAGCTGCTGCTGATCACAGCGTGAGTATAAGTAGGCAGCAGATGCAGCGCATATTCAGCTTTTCGCTTCGGAGCCGAGCGGTTCTATCGTTCTGCTCCTGACCTTCTACGAGTAGAGAGTAAAGACTACAAGTCAAGCACGCTCTTTGTGGGCTCTCGTGCTGGTGGTACGGCGCTTCAGCGGCGGTGGTTTTCCCGTGTCGAGTGGGTTGCACACAGCAGGCTGCACTACCCCTGTGTGTGTTGCAGACGGCCATCTCCCCTGTGCGCTTCAGCATACTGAAAGAGCAATTTTCCATACTAAAAGAGCTTCACGGGTGGAAAAAAAGAGCTTCAGTTGCTGGCAGTGCACCTTGCCCTAGGCTGTCTCAAAGGGCGCTTACGAGGCAAGCATGTACTGGTCTGCACGGACAACACAGCGGCCGTTGCGTACATCAACCGACAAGGTGGTCTGCGCTCCCGTCGCTTATCGCAACTCGCCCGCCACCTCCTCCTCTGGAGTCAGAAGCATCTGAGGTCGCTTCGTGCTGTTCACATTCCTGGGCTGCTCAACCGGGCAGCCGACGAGCTGTCCCGAGCTGCGCTCCCGGGATGCTGCCTACTTATACTCACGCTGTGATCAGCAGCAGCTGGATGCAATAATCGCATGACAAAGTGCATTGGCTCGTTTAGTTTACACTCGAAGTGGATTGGTCCCTCTAAGCAAGATCCCAATTCCGTCGGTCATCCGACGTGACATCTCCGTTCCCTCCTTCAGGGAACGAGGGTTACCATACGTAACCGAGACGTTCTTCATGTTTATTTTGTTTTTATATCTTCAGTTTGTTGTTAAAAAATGCATTTAGTTTATAGTTGTGTGCTTTTGTCAGTGCTATTAGTTTTTATAATGTTATAATATAATAATATTTTATATTATTCTTTTTTTTATGTTTGTATTTAGCTTTAATTAGTTTTTTAAATTTAGTTTTAGTAATTTTAATACTTCAACTTATTTCAGTTAGTCGCCAAGGCAGCATTTCTCATTTCGTTTGAATATATTATTTATTTAATTTTTATGATTTATAAAAGTTTTAGTTAACAATGGCAGCACTGTTTCGGGCCCGTTGACGAAACCTTCAGTTCAGTGATGAAGAAATTCAAACTCAAGCTGCAGATTCTCGTTCTCTGGTGATCATGCTGGGGTTTTCTTGGGCATTTGCCACAACTTCAGTTGTGATCCAGTTATGCTGCATCATGGTTGTGATGATTTGTATCCCAGTGTGCATCATATTAGAGGTAGTTGCTGGTATCTGGCCAGTCTGAAACATTTTTCTTTCTTTTTTTTGTTAACAACTGTTTATTGAATTTTCTTCTGGGAATAGTAATATAAAACAAACAGCAACTGTGCAAATTTAGAACCCACCCCAACCCTGGTAGACTTAAAAAAAAAAAATAATAATAATAATAATTAATAATCATAAAATAAAAATATGTATATATAAAAATATAAATAAATAGTAATAATAAAAATAAATAAATGTAGTAATAATAATAGATAAATAAATAGCAATAAAATAATTTTACAAAGATTTCAGTCTGAAACATTTTTCATTTTTACTTCAGGGTGAGTGAAAATGTCGCCAGGGCAAGTAAAAAGAAAAAATCTGTATTTTTATTGTTAATGCCGTCTGCTGTTTTAATAGCATGAGATGAAGATGCAGTCATGGGCTGCGTTTCCCAAAAGCTTCGAAAGCCTAAGAAGGTCGTAAAAACGATCGTACGACTGATCTTAATATTACGGTCTGTTTCCCAAAAGCATCGTAACTTAAGTAGCACTTGAAAATCGTAAAGCCCTAAGTGCATCGTAAGAAGACACCTGCAGGACAATCGGCAGATTGCACCTTTAACTTTATTCAAGTGCAATGTGATTATAATATAAGGATATGATTGTGCTTTATTGTACACTTTATTACTCGTTTTTGTTGTTGTTGTTTTTTTAAAATTTATTTATAAATGAAATGATTAAAAAGGGCAGAAAAAATAGAAATACACATCTAAATTAAATGACTGAACAAAAAAAATGAATAAAATAATGTAGGAAATATACTTCAAAGACTGGGGGGAAAAAATCTGTCAATGACTTGCATGAAAACCAGCAATGTATTGGACCCGGAAATAACGTCTCTTTTTATATATATACAGTGGGTACGGAAAGTATTCAGACCCCCTTAAATTTTTCACTCTTTGTTATATTGCAGCCATTTGCTAAAATCATTTAAGTTCATTTTTTTCCCCTCATTAATGTACCCACAGCAGCCCATATCGACAGAAAAACACAGAATTGTTGACATTTTTGCAGATTTATAAAAAAAAAAACCGAAATATCACATGGTCCTAAGTATTCAGACCTATGCTGTGACACTCATATATTTAACTCAGGTGCTGTCCATTTCTTCTGATCATCCTTGAGATGGTTCTAAACCTTCATTTGAGTCCAGCTGTGTTTGATTATACTGGAAATATCACATGGTCCTAAGTATTCAGACCTATGCTGTGACACTCATATATTTAACTCAGGGGCTGTCCATTTCTTCTGATCATCCTTGATTCAGCTTTGCATCACAGGAATAAATTACATTTTTAAAATATCTCACAATATTACTGTTCTTGCTGTATTTTTGAAGCAACATTTTTTACAAATTTACAGACCCCAAAGTTTTAACAGTAGTGTAAATGCCATGCAACCATAGAAATGTGGCATAGATTTGTTGTTGTTGTTTGTTGCTGAGCAAAATCACAGCTTGCCACATCAATATAACATAAAACTAATTTGCTTTTTACAAACTAATATTATAAAACAACAATCGGTTTAGTAATATTAGTTTGACTGTTTTGAGTTTTGAACTGAAGTGTTTTACCTGTGTATTTATCATTAAGTAAACCTAAAAACATAAAAAAAAAATATTATGTTAATTGAAATAAAAGAAAACATTTTCATTTAGTTTGTTGAAATACTAAAATTGCTAAAAAATTATACTGAAATAGACATACAAATGATAAAAGCATACAACAAAATGACTAAAATTATAACAAAAATTAAAACAGAAAATATAAAAATAAAAATTCTATATGTTAATAAACACTATAGTTGTATATTAATGATGCTAAAATAACACTGGTTTTTACAATGTGTCAGTCATTTGATATGAATATCTGATATTTAGCTTTGCGTCTAATAAGCTCCAAGTACAAAGAGAAAATATTCAAATGAGACGAAGAACCTTTAAAGTATTTCATTCACTGGATTATCCCAAAATAGCATGATTATTTAATATATATTATTTCCTGTTAAATACAGTTTTAATTGAATATACTGTATATTATTTTATATTAAGTACTGTTTTATTTTATTTAATATTTATTTTGTTAAATATGTTTTTAATTAATATAAAATATTTTATATTAAATTGTTTCATTTTAATATATAATATTCTAAGTAATTATTTGTTATTTCCATCATAACTATATATTAAATGATTCACACTGATATGGTACGTGATTTAATTGTTTAATATGATTATTTAATATATAATAATCTATATTAAATACTGTTTTAGTGTAATATATAATATTCCATGTTAAATACTGTTTTATTTTATTTAATGTATAATATTTTATATTAAATACGGTTTTATTTAATATAAAATATTTTAAATGAAATACTGTTTGGTTTAATATATAATATTTTATATTAAATACAGTTTTATTTCATTTAATATATAATTTTTGTTACATTTCCATCAGAAATAAATATAGTGTGATGTATAGCATTAAAGTGATTGAACAACATGTTTGCTTGATATTGGCTGCAAAAGCTCAAATAGCCATTTAGTTTTGCTTAAAGCAATTGTTCTTTCTGTGCAACAAATGTCAAATTATGTCACTTTTTGGGAACATGTCAAACCAGCGCCATAACCATTGTAGACCTCGAGGAGGATGTGTTTCTGAATGTCTGATAGCTTTGGTTCCAGTAGTTATTTTTGTCCCAAATGTACTCCTTTCTGATTTCCTAAGCTGCAGAATGCAATAAGATGTTTTCAAAGATGAAACTGTGTGATTTGAAGCATTGAAACGGCATGAGACATACTACTTGTGTGGACGTCATGAAGTACTTTTAGACGCTCTTCTTGTGTGCTCATCCGTGGTTTAAGTGTAGTGTTCTGTGTGCAGGCGGCTCTAAGCTCTCGGATGAGGTGTACATGGAGGTGGTGGTTGGAGGAGAAGAGCCGGTTCCTCACGACAGACCGTATGACAGCACTGCCCTCAGCAAGGACTTCATGCCCGTCGCGTGGGCCGCTGCATACGGTCAGGAGTCTGCATTTTACTGACACTACAAATCCTGATCACGTAGTATAACAGCAACCTAAATAGAGACTATTAACTATGAAGAACACGCTGCATGCATACAGGGCAGGAGTTATGAAATGCAGCACTGGGTATTTCATGATTCGATTTTGATTCACAAGCTTTTGATTCGATCCTGATCTCGATTTGATTTAAAATCAGTGGGGTTTATTTTGGTATCGCTGAAATAATATTATAGTTTTTATTAATGTTTTGATTTAGTTTTATTTTCTGTTTTCATTTTAGTAATTAGATTTTAGTAATTTTTAGTCGTTTTTGTTTTTCTCCTTTTAATTTAGTTTAACTTGATGTACTAAAATAATTTAAACTGAAATAAAAAAATATATATATATATAGACATTTTTAAATGTCTAGTTTTTGATCATTTTTTATTATTTTTTAATATATATATATATTTTTTATTTTAATTTTATTACATTTTTAATTTTTTTACAAAATTGAAAACTATATAGACATTGAGAATGTATATGTTGTTTTTATTAATTTTTATTTCAGTTTTAGTCATTTTAGTACGTCTTTGTCAGTACAACAAAGTTAAACTAAATTAAAATGAGAAAAACAAACGACTAAAAATGACACAGACACACAATAAAATTACTAAAACTTTAACCAAAATTTAAATGAAAACAAAACGTTTGGAAATAATAATTAAACACTTACTTAAATAAGTTACTTACATTTTTTTAATAAAAACGATTAATATTAGTTAATATTATTAATAATAATTAATAATATTTCAGTGATATGAAAATAGCGCCAAATTAAAGAGTGTCAAAACGACATTTACTTGAATTTTATGATAAAACTGACAGAATTTGAAAGCTGAGACTTTGTTTCTTATCAAAAGTAACAAAGCACAAAGTTTGTTGTGATTATCGGATGTTAGGTGCTACAAATAATATTTAGTGAAGTTTTGTTTGCGCATCAATAGAAAACAATACAGACTAAAAAACTGATCTTGAGTGTTTTTCTGTTTATTTATGGATGTAATCCTTAGTGGCTTTGGCTCTAATAATCTGTCTAGAAACACTGGATTGCAGTAACGTAAGGCCTGTTTCTGACTTACTGTGCTTTCATGTCATCTCTGATTGAGGTTGACTGATATGAGCATTTCAAACTACAATAAAGTTGTGGTTTTGTTAATAAAAATTCTATGTTAATAAACACTATAGTTGTATATTAATGATGCTAAAATAACACTGGTTTTTACAATGTGTCAGTCATTTGATATGAATATCTGATATTTAGCTTTGCGTCTAATAAGCTCCAAGTACAAAGAGAAAATATTCAAATGAGACGAAGAACCTTTAAAGTATTTCATTCACTGGATTATCCCAAAATAGCATGATTATTTAATATATATTATTTCCTGTTAAATACAGTTTTAATTGAATATACTGTATATTATTTTATATTAAGTACTGTTTTATTTTATTTAATATTTATTTTGTTAAATATGTTTTTAATTAATATAAAATATTTTATATTAAATTGTTTCATTTTAATATATAATATTCTAAGTAATTATTTGTTATTTCCATCATAACTATATATTAAATGATTCACACTGATATGGTACGTGATTTAATTGTTTAATATGATTATTTAATATATAATAATCTATATTAAATACTGTTTTAGTGTAATATATAATATTCCATGTTAAATACTGTTTTATTTTATTTAATGTATAATATTTTATATTAAATACGGTTTTATTTAATATAAAATATTTTAAATGAAATACTGTTTGGTTTAATATATAATATTTTATATTAAATACAGTTTTATTTCATTTAATATATAATTTTTGTTACATTTCCATCAGAAATAAATATAGTGTGATGTATAGCATTAAAGTGATTGAACAACATGTTTGCTTGATATTGGCTGCAAAAGCTCAAATAGCCATTTAGTTTTGCTTAAAGCAATTGTTCTTTCTGTGCAACAAATGTCAAATTATGTCACTTTTTGGGAACATGTCAAACCAGCGCCATAACCATTGTAGACCTCGAGGAGGATGTGTTTCTGAATGTCTGATAGCTTTGGTTCCAGTAGTTATTTTTGTCCCAAATGTACTCCTTTCTGATTTCCTAAGCTGCAGAATGCAATAAGATGTTTTCAAAGATGAAACTGTGTGATTTGAAGCATTGAAACGGCATGAGACATACTACTTGTGTGGACGTCATGAAGTACTTTTAGACGCTCTTCTTGTGTGCTCATCCGTGGTTTAAGTGTAGTGTTCTGTGTGCAGGCGGCTCTAAGCTCTCGGATGAGGTGTACATGGAGGTGGTGGTTGGAGGAGAAGAGCCGGTTCCTCACGACAGACCGTATGACAGCACTGCCCTCAGCAAGGACTTCATGCCCGTCGCGTGGGCCGCTGCATACGGTCAGGAGTCTGCATTTTACTGACACTACAAATCCTGATCACGTAGTATAACAGCAACCTAAATAGAGACTATTAACTATGAAGAACACGCTGCATGCATACAGGGCAGGAGTTATGAAATGCAGCACTGGGTATTTCATGATTCGATTCGATTTTGATTCACAAGCTTTTGATTCGATCCTGATCTCGATTTGATTTAAAATCAGTGGGGTTTATTTTGGTATCGCTGAAATAATATTATAGTTTTTATTAATGTTTTGATTTAGTTTTATTTTCTGTTTTCATTTTAGTAATTCAATTTTAGTCATTTTTAGTCGTTTTTGTTTTTCTCCTTTTAATTTAGTTTAACTTGATGTACTAAAATAATTTAAACTGAAAAAAAAAAAATATATATATATAGACATTTTTAAATGTCTAGTTTTTGATCATTTTTTATTATTTTTTAATATATATATATATTTTTTATTTTAATTTTATTACATTTTTAATTTTTTTACAAAATTGAAAACTATATAGACATTGAGAATGTATATGTTGTTTTTATTAATTTTTATTTCAGTTTTAGTCATTTTAGTACGTCTTTGTCAGTACAACAAAGTTAAACTAAATTAAAATGAGAAAAACAAACGACTAAAAATGACACAGACACACAATAAAATTACTAAAACTTTAACCAAAATTTAAATGAAAACAAAACGTTTGGAAATAATAATTAAACACTTACTTAAATAAGTTACTTACATTTTTTTAATAAAAACGATTAATATTAGTTAATATTATTAATAATAATTAATAATATTTCAGTGATATGAAAATAGCGCCAAATTAAAGAGTGTCAAAACGACATTTACTTGAATTTTATGATAAAACTGACAGAATTTGAAAGCTGAGACTTTGTTTCTTATCAAAAGTAACAAAGCACAAAGTTTGTTGTGATTATCGGATGTTAGGTGCTACAAATAATATTTAGTGAAGTTTTGTTTGCGAATCAATAGAAAACAATACAGACTAAAAAACTGATCTTGAGTGTTTTTCTGTTTATTTATGGATGTAATCCTTAGTGGCTTTGGCTCTAATAATCTGTCTAGAAACACTGGATTGCAGTAACGTAAGGCCTGTTTCTGACTTACTGTGCTTTCATGTCATCTCTGATTGAGGTTGACTGATATGAGCATTTCAAACTACAATAAAGTTGTGGTTTTGTTTCTTCTAATGATAAATGGTTTGGAATATGCTCATGTGTGTTTGGTGAGCAGGTGCGGATGAGGGCTGTGAGAACCGTAACGGAGCAGCGAGCGCATTACTGCACATCGACGAGTCGGATGCACTGGACAAAATCAACCGGCAACACGGCAAGAACAAGAGACGAGCTGAACCCCGACAGGTCCAAACAGGTATCAACACACTCGCCTCTCACTAAATGATTAATACATCTTAGGTTTTGTGGAATTGCTTTGAAAGTGTTAAAGGGATACTCCACCCCAAAATGAAAATTTTGTCATTAATCACTTTACCCTCATGTCGTTCCAAACCCCTAAAAGCTTAGTTCGTCTTCGGAACACAATTTAAGATATTTTGGATGAAAACCGGGAGGCTTGTGACTGTCCCATTGACTGCCAAGTAACTTACACTGTCAAGGTCCAGAAAAGTATGAAAGACATCGTCAGAATAGTCACAAGGATACGTTTTCTACGTGTATTTACGCTTTGATTTGAACTAAAACAGCGCATCCGTGCAGCGCGGCTGACACAGAATAGCGTACGCTGCTTGCGTTCAGCGGATATTCTCCAAAATGGCGCTACGGTGATGCGGAGAGACACACGAATTGTTGAATAAAGTCGTTATTTTTGTTTTCTTCGTGTACAAAAAGTATTCTCGTCGCTTCGTAATGTTACGGTTGAACCACTGATGGCAGATGGACTATTCTGACGATGTCTTTCATACTTTTCTGGACCTTGACAGTGTAAGTTACTTGGCAGTCAATGGGACAGTCACAAACCTCCCGGTTTTCATCCAAAATATCTTAAATTGTGTTCCGAAGATGAACGAAGCTTTTACGGGTTTGGAACGACATGGGGGTAAGTGATTAATGACACAATTTTAATTTTGGGGTGGAGTAACCCTTTAAGCTTTACAGAAAATTGCAGATTACATAGGATGTTTGTAGTTTTATGCATCACGCTGCAGGACCATTTCAGCAGAAATGTACATTCTGCAATATACAAATATATACATTTTTATCTGGATGTTGAAAACAAAATAAACTTTTTTTTGTTGTTGTTGTTTTCAAATATTTTTTCAGTGAATTGATTAATTTGTAAATGTTAAATTGTCATTTTACTTCAGCAGTTTTGAATGTCTCATTTGCCTCAGTTGAATTGTATGTTGTATCCAGTATTATTTTAGTATTTTTAAAAATTTTTATGCATTCATTTTTTACATTTTTTTTCACTAATTTAATTGTTACTTTTTAATTTTTTTTTATTCATCTACTATTATATTTTATTTGGTTTCATCTTTATTTCTTTAAACAAAAATGTTTTAATAGTTTAGTTGTAGTTAACGACAATAAGCCTGGTTGTATCTACATTATATCAGCTATTGTCTACCAAGTGTTTTATCTTCTCGCTCTTTTTCTCTTGTCTTTAATTTTTTTAATTTTTTATATTTAGACTTTAGTTTAATTTAATAATTGTGTTGTTTTGTAATTTTTTAAAAATATTACTATTTATCTTTATTTTTATATAGATTTTTTTTTGTTTGTTTTCCGTTTTTGTTTTAGTTTATTCATTTCCAAATAGTAATTTTAGTGTTTTAGTAAATTTAGTGCCTCAACTTAAATTATGCGAACTTTATAATTGTTACCTTGCCAACTATCTAATATCTTTTATTTTATTTTTTCAATTAACAATGCTTTTAATAGTTTTATTTAACACTGATATTCCTGGTTGCATATGTATGGAGATAGAATTGTTGTTAAATAGATTATTATCCACAAATAAATGTAAAGAGATTAATACAAATATGCTACGATTGGTCAGCGAATTGTGGCTGTTATCTGATTAGCTTGAGTAGACGGTGGGTGGAGTCCACGCATTTGTGGATTATCAGCTTCTTGACACTAGAAATATTTCAAAATCCACAAATGCGTGCAGTGATCTACAAATGCACAGGACGTGATTTACAAATGAATGCCAGGCAAAGTTGTGTTTGAGACAAAAATATTAGGGCTGTCAATCGATTAAAAATATTTAATCGCGATTAATCGCATGATTGTCATGAGTTAACTCGTGACTAATCGCAATTTAATCACACATTTTAATCTGTTCTAAATGTACCTTAAATGAATACTTTTCACATTTTTAAAACTCTAATCAGCATGGGCGTGGACAAATATGGATGCTTTATGCTAATGTATGTTTATTATTTGTGAAACCATACTCAACATAGAGCATGAAGACTAGACATGTTTCAAAGGTCATAAATGTTTTTCAAAGAACTTGTTCGTGTCTATTAGACACATGAAAAAAGAACATAGAAATACCAGGTTCCCATTACTTCTCTTTCTTTGCACTGAGCAATTTACTTACACAAGCCTGTTTACATTATTTGCAGCACAAGGAAGCTCACTTCTTCTGAACATGCAAAATGTATATTATTTATTATTACATTTGTTTGCCTCTCTGTGCCCACATACTGTATTTTGATGCAGCTAAATTATCAATAGAACTGTTTTCATTGATATATTTTACTATTTCTGTTGTCAGACAACAGAATGAATATGAAATAGAGACCCATTAAGACTACATAACCAGCTCTCCCTTACAAGATGTTAATCTGCACAAAAATCCTGATAATTGAGCCATCGTCTGATGAAATCAAATACACATAAGATAAAGACAATAGATGTGCTGTGATTTTGGCTATACTTAAAATTAGAGAAGCAACATAATATCTGTTTTAACTGATAGCGCGTTGCTCCTCTCAGCCACTCGCTGAACAATGCAGACACACAGAGAGAGAAAGAGGTGTGTGCGCGCGCTGGGAAAGCAAGACCTCGCCCTCGCGCGGGAGTACTGGCAAATCTCAGAAACTAAATAGGCCTAAGATTTGGGCAAACCCTTAAGATTTGTCGCTAGGCGCTTTTTTGAGAGAGAAAAAAATCGCTAAAGGGGTCTGCAAAGTCGCCAAGTTGGCAACACTGTGCATCTCCATTTCTCCAACTATGGGCTAGGCCACAGGTCAAACAGAAAATGCACGCTGCGTTAATAAAATTAGTGCCGTTAAAATGAATTTGTGTTAACTCGTTCATTTTGACTGCCCTAAAAAATATATTTGTGATGTATTTGTTTTTTATTTGCAAATCTCATTTTATTTATTTGTGAATTTAATTCGTGTTTGTGAAACTCTAAGATTTATTTGTGGATCTCATTCTATTTGTTTGAAATTATGCAACAATTCTATCTCCATACATATGTATTGTATCGGCTATTGGTTTCAAAACTGGTTCTATTTTATCCTCTCACTGTCCTTTTCGGTCTTCTCTCATTTCTCATCAGCGATCATCATCGGTCCGTATGGACAGCCTCTGACCGTCTACCCCTGCATGCTGTGCGGTAAGAAATTCAAATCCCGTGGGTTCCTCAAGCGCCACACTCGCAACCACCACCAGGACTTGTTGAGTCGCAAAAAGTACCAGTGCACGGACTGCGACTTCACCACCAACAAAAAAGCCAGTCTGCACAACCACATGGAGGTGCACGCGCTTAGTAACAAAGTGCTGTTCGAATGCGAGACCTGCGGTAAGGAGTTCCACCAGCAGGCGGCACTGTTCTCGCACCGTCTCCAGCACCACCACCAGGAACAAAAATCGCCCACGGCCATCGCGTCGCCACCTTCTCCCGCCGCCGCGACCAAGACGCACAAATGCAAGTTTTGCGATTACGAGACTGCCGAGCAAGGGCTGCTCAATCGCCACCTGCTGGCCGTGCACAGTAAGAGCTTCCCGCACATTTGTGTGGAATGCGGCAAAGGTTTCCGCCATCCGTCGGAGCTTAAGAAACACATGCGCACGCACACCGGCGAGAAGCCGTACTCGTGCATGTACTGCGATTACAAATCGGCCGACTCGTCCAACCTGAAGACGCACATGAAGACGAAGCATAGCCGCGAGCTGCCATTCTGCTGCGAGCGCTGCGGCCAAACCTTCAGTGAGGAGGATGAGCTGACGCAGCATGCGGCCACACACGAGGACTCTCGGGGACACCAGTGCAGTCACTGCGACCATCGCAGCTCCAACTCCAGCGACCTTAAACGGCATGTCATTTCCGTGCACACTAAAGACTACCCACATAAATGCGCCGTCTGCGAGAAAGGCTTTCACCGGCCGTCCGAGCTTAAGAAACACTCGGCGTTGCATAAAGCCAAGAAACTGCACCAGTGCCGCCACTGCAACTTCAAGATCGCAGACCCGTTCGTTCTCAGCCGCCATATCTTATCTGTTCACACTAAGGAACAGCAGCAACAGCCGGCGCAGTCGCCAACTCCGCCCACACAGGCGTCGCCACCGCAAGCCCCGCCCACAGAAAAGCCTACCCCCAAGAGGACTATAGGTGCAGCGCAGTTAGCAGTGCCCGCTGTAAAGAAAGCCGGTGGTGCGAAGGGTTCGCGAGAAAGGAGGGTGTATCAGTGTCAGTATTGCGACTACAGCACGGGAGATGCATCTGGCTTCAAAAGACACGTTATTTCCATCCATACTAAGGACTATCCTCACCGCTGTCAGTACTGTTCAAAGGGCTTCCGGAGACCTTCGGAGAAAAACCAGCACATTATGAGGCACCATAAAGACATTGTGCCGGCAGAATGAGCACCTCCTCTTTCTCCACTCACTTCCGTAAACACACTAAACAGCCAGTGATTCGAGATCCCCATCCCTCATGTTGGCAACCTCTGTATTGGGCTTCTTACCAAGACCCCCTCATGCATAGCAGTTGTGTGTGTTGTGTCTGTATGCGAGAGAAAATTGTTGAAAGTGTTTAGTGGCATAGACTGGAAGTGCTTTCACATTTCTTATGATCACATGGTCTGCAGTCTTAAAGGAACAGTTCAGCCTAAAATGAAATTTCTGTCTTTGTTTATTCATCTTCATGTCGTCGTCAAACCTGTGTGCATTTCTTTTTTTCTGCTGAAGAAAGTTAGCAAGCAAACCGTTTTGGTTCCCATTGACTTTCATCATTTAGACAAAAAATACAGTGGAAGACAATGGGAACCGAAACTGTATGACTTTCTTTAATGTGTGGAACTTAAAAGAATACATTTTGTAGAATGTTGGGAACTAAACAGTTTTGGTTTCAGTTGACTTCCATTGTTTGTTTGTTTTTGTCCATACAATGGAAGTCAATGGGAACCAAAACGTATGACTTTCTTTCTTGTGTGGAACACAAAAGAATGTTCTATACCATTTTGATTCCCATCAACTTCCATTGGAACCCAAAAAGAAGATATTTTGAAGACTGTTGGTAACTAAACCGTTTTGGTTCCCATTGACTTCCTTTGGAAGCAAATAAACTGTTTTGGTTCCCATTGACTTCCATTGTAACGCAAAAAAATATATTTTGTAGAAGGCTGGGAAATAAACATATTTAGTTCCCATTGATTTCCATTGCATCTTTTGTCCTTATAATGGAAATCAATGGGAACCAAATATGTTTATTTCCCAGCATTCTACAAAATATCTTCTTTTGTGTTACAATGGAAGTCAATGGGAACCAAAACGGTTTAGTTACTTCCAGTGGAAGTCAATGGGAACCAAAACGGTTTAGTTACCAACAGTCTTCAAAATATATATTTTTTGGGTTCCAATCGAAACACTATGGCTTTCTTCTGTGGAAGAATGTTTGGAACTAAACGGTTTTTGTTTTTTGGGTCCCATTGACTTCCATTGTGACACAAAAGAGATCATTTGAATAAATGTGGGGAGCCAAAGAGTTTCGGTTCCCATTGACTTCCATTGTCTTTTTTGTCCATACAATGGAAGTCAATGGGAATGGAACTGTTTAGTTACCAACATTCTTCAAAATATCTTCTTTTGTGTTCCACAAATGAAAGAAAGTCAAAGTGGTTTGAAACAAGTAAATGACAGAATTTTAATTTTTGGGTGGACTATCCCTTTAAAGGAACAGTTCACCCTAAAATGTAAAATCATTGAAAATAATTTACTCTTTCTCATGTTGTTTAAAACCTGCATGACTTACTTTATGCCAAGGAACATAATAGGTATTCATTAAAAAAAATTCTAATTTTAAAAATTTATTTTCTTGTTATAAAAGTATTCTAATATTATCGTTACAATAATGTATTATATAAATATTAAAATACTACTTGTGGACTATATTCCAGATCTTCTGAAGTCACATGATCTATTTATGTGAGGACAGACCCAAATTTATGTTATTATTCACTGAAAATCTTCCCCTTCTCTGTAGAAATTAATAACAGCATACAACAGGAGGGTGAGTAAATAATGACACTTCATTTTGGCTGGACTGTTCCTTTAACTAAAGCTGTTTTATGTTTTTTTCCAATGCTTTTCAGTTTGGTTTTGTATCTTAACAGATGAAACTTACCTGTTGGCCTCTGGTATCAGGTGCATATTCCTGAAGCATTTTAGAGTATTGTGTTCAGTCTGTCATTGAGTAGCCAACATATCCTCTCTGAAATGCTTTATGAAAATAGGACAATGTGATGGATATCTCACTCAGTCTTGCACTTTACTAGCAAGTCTGATTGATAGCTGTTTGAAATGTTTGTAATGTTCAAAAACACGTCGGAAAGATACCATCTGTTTTCCATTGGCACTGAGGACATTGCCTTATTTTGCAACGTCTGTGTGATCAGGACGAGGTTATAGGGAATATCTGGTCTCTCAAACCTTTAATGATCGCAAAAAGAGCATATGATCTGATCTGATGAAGACGATCAGGGAAAAACAGATGCAGCATCATCCGTAATGACCAATATGTTTGAAAGGAATAGTTCACCATGAAAGCCAAAAAGCCATTTACTCTCAAAAAATGTATTCGTAGTCTTCTGAGCCCATATGAAATGTCAGTTTTTGCTAACAATCAAGCCTCAGAAGTGTGTAGACTTGGAATATATAACGTAAAAAAGTTGTATAGACTAATTTTATGGTGTTTTTTGTCCTTTTTGGTGCTTCAACAAATGCTTTCATTGTATGAGAAACATATTCTTGGACATTCAACATATCTTTTTATGACCCATAGAAGAGGATAAAGGTAAACTTTTGAGACTACATGAAGAATTTATTTTAAATTTTTTTATTTTATGGTGAACTATTCTGGATCAAGTCCATGCACCTCATGAACAGAACTCAAAAAATGTATTCGTAGTCTTCTGAGCCCATATGAAATGTCAGTTTTTGCTAACAATCAAGCTTTCATGTGAATTAACTTTTGCTCGGTTCCTCAGAAGTGTGTAGACTTGGAATATATAACGTAAAAAAGTTGTATAGACTAATTTTATGGTGTTTTTTGTCCTTTTTGGTGCTTCAACAAATGCTTTCATTGTATGAGAAACATATTCTTGGACATTCAACATATCTTTTTATGACCCATAGAAGAGGATAAAGGTAAACTTTTGAGACTACATGAAGAATTTATTTTAAATTTTTTTATTTTATGGTGAACTATTCTGGATCAAGTCCATGCACCTCATGAACAGAGTTATTTTAAAGTATCTCTGGTGTTTTGGGTCTATGAGACCAGATAACCCCTTTAGTCTGTGTAATTTTAAGAAAGATTTTAATCATGCAAACGTAATGTTTTCTTATGTTGTAAGATGACCTAAATGCATTTCACTTGGATGTATGGGACCACAGAGATGTGAATGAAATAAATCTCATTTAAAGAGCATGTCTGGGTCAAATTTAACCCCCAAATCACGAGAAAAACTAAATGTTTCCTTACTTTTATGCTAGTTTGAATACAAATCATTGTATTGCAGTAAATATTTTTTAAACAATTATGTCACAGGGATGTAAATAACCATTGGAAAATGAATAGGAATTATTGGAACTAAAAATAGCACCTGAAAAAAATTGTGTAGAAACAATTTTCACTCATTAAATTGTACAATTCATTACAATGAAACCGTAAGTAACACTGAAATAAATGTGAAATTTTGAAGAAGACTTGAATAGTATTTTCTTGCAACGCATACTGCAATCTTTGTTTTATTTACATCTTTAAAAAATATTATTTCCATTGTATTATCATCTTGATACTTCAGTGTTTCACATTTAACTCAATGTGTTACCTGCTCATTCTACGTAAATATTTGTGAAATTTACTAGCAATTTCACAAATAGTGAAAATTGTTTCTACACCAGTTTATTTTCAGTGTATTCGTTTTCATTACTGTAGTATAAAAATATTTACTGCAATACAATGATTTGTATTAAAATTATCACTACTGTTGTGTAAAATAAATTAAAAATACATAAATAATAATCAAAAAAAGTGTCAGTGTTGCAATGCAAAACTTAATGGTCTAAATAGGTTCAAAATATAATTAATCATTTGTATTTCTTTAGGTTTTGGGGTGAAATTTTACCTGAGCATGTGTCTTTTTTTTTTTTGAGATTCAGCCATATGAACTCTTTACGTACACTATATTAGATTCAGTATGCCAATCAACATTTTTTAATGACCTTATTGAACATCAAGCCAATTTTATCTCACATCAGTATCCACAACGTGCAGTATGAGTTTTATTTGGGACCCTGGAGCACAAAACCAGTCATAATAGCACGGGTATATTTGTAGCAATAGCCAACAATACACTGTATGGGTCAAAATTACAGATTTTTCTTTTATGCCAAAAATCATTAGGATATTAAGTAAAGATCATGTTCCATGAAGATATGTAGTAAATTTCCTACTGTAAATATGTCAAAACTTAATTTTTGATTAGTAATATGATATATATACACACACACACACACTTTATTTCAGTTTTATGGTTTTAGTTTTAGTTAACTATAATAACTACAGTTTTTAACTATAGTTTTAAAATATATATTTAAAAAAAATTGTTTTATTCATTTTTATAAACTAGTTTTTACTATATCTGTTTCATTTTTATTTGTTTTAGATTAAGCCTTGGCAACTACCTGAAATAAAATAAGTTTTTTTCCCCCGTTAAAGTTTATTTCAAGTTTTTTATGGTTTTATTTTTAGTCACCTATAGCATCCCTGGTGCATACATGCTTGAAACTCATTTTATGGAGACCTACGTTTTTACATTTTATGTTTTTTTATAAACAAACTTCCATAACTTTTTTTTTTTCAGTTTCACTTTTATAACTTTTCACTTCTACAATAATCTGCCAAATGTCTTTAAAAAGAAACCAAATGCTCCAAAGCATTCTATGTTTACAACAATTTAAGTTGGAAACGTCATTTTCAGGTTTAAGGTTAAATACATAAAACAAAATCACAACACCTCATGACAGAGATTCACAAAAGATTTTATTGGTCCAATCTCATGAAGAAAGAAGAAATGATGGAAAGAACTTTAAGAAGGTAAAAGGACTGATACTGAGAGTGTAAAACATTAGAGGCACTTTAAATGATTCACTACAGTCATAATAAATCAGTCAGGATTCAGAGAGCTTCACATCAGCACATCAAGGGCACTCGTCTAGAGAGAAAAGATGTTCACGTCAGGCCTGGATACATTCATATTTAGTGTTTATAAGAGTGTTTTTAACAGTGTTTTACCATTTTTAGGCAGGATGGCGATGTTCTCAGGCAGAATGCCTTGCTCCACAGAAAACTCAGTGAACTTGTCCAGGACGTCCTGGCTCAGGTCTGGGGTTCGGCCTACAATAAGAGCACAGGCACAAATGTCACGAGAACAATTCAGACGCAATGCAAATATTTTCATTATCTGAGCTGATGCGTTTCACAGTAATTTTTTTTTACAGTACACATCACAGTCTGAGGAACATGAGCTTTAAGCTCATAAGAAACGGCTTCACAATCTATTTTACTTTCGTAACATGACATATTTCAGAAATGTGGTACTTCACTTTACCCATCAAGAACTGATTAGATTGTAGAAAATTGGGAGTTTTAAGTTTAATAAGGTGACTAGAAGGAAAGATTGAAACTTAAGAGCGATTCAATCAGCTGAAAATGAAAGTTGGCAACATTTACGATAAGGTTCATTTGTTAATATTAGTTAAATACAATACAACATTTTAAAGCATTTATTAATCTTAGCGAATGTTAATTTCAACATTTACTAACACATTCAAAAGTTGTATCTGTTAATATTATTTAATTGACCTGAGCTACGATACAGCAAGAAAATAAAAATGTTCTGGCATAAATATGTTTTAAATATAAGCTTAATACATGTTTAAACAGTGAAGCTCAATTAAATGTATATTTTGAAATTTAAAAATTTATTTAGTTTTAACCCTCACGTACTAAAATTTTAAAATGTATTTCAGGGGCAAGAAATATAATAATGTTTATATAAAATATAATAATACAAATAAAAATGAATATATACACAAATATATAAAATTTCAAACAAACACTCTAAAAAATGCGGGGTTATTTCAACCCAACTTTGGGTTAAAAATGTAATGTAAAAATTTAACCCAACGGTTAGGTTAGTCCATATTTGACCCAAAGTTGGGTTGAAACAACCCAGCATTATTTAGAGTGTATATTTCATTTAACGTCATTGTTTACAACATATACTGTATTTAGGCCAGATTTGTTTTTGCCGTATGGGTAAGTCTGTTCCTCACAGCCCTGTTTTCATCAGTGTTAAATTCTATATGGCATCTAACCTATACATAAGTCTATACACTCTAAAAAAATTCTGGGTTAAGTATAACTCAGCGCTGGGTTAAAACAGGACAAACCCAGCTATTGGGTTGTTTTGACTGTTAAAAATTCAAATGCTACATTTTAAAGTGGAGATCATACCATAGAGTTTGTTGAGAAGCGTGGTGGAGTCAGCTTTGGTCTTGATGGTGTGAATCAAAGCATATTCATCATACTTCACATCAACAACACGCATGTCATTCTCAGTCTCCCAGCCTGAGGAAACACATCATTTCTCATTTAAATCCTGTATAAATCACTACTGTATTTCATGTCTAGATAAATGGTATCTTCCTTACGTTCACTGCGGAAGCTGAATTTCCCTGGAATATCCTTCTTTTGAGCCAGATGGTTCATCCTCCAGCACGAGCCATCAGGACTGGAAAAACAGGATGGAAAATCATAAAATACGGGAGGATTTATTTATAGATTCTTATTTTTTTAGTGATCAGATTCTCTTACCGGAGACTGGAATATGCCATCTCCAGATCTCCTTCATCAGTCGGTGTCAGCATGGCGATGCCCATCTTCATGTTCGCCTTGCGGGTGACAAACCACTCGGCATTGGTGGCAAACCCAATCAGGTACCATTTCCCAGCCACCTGTGTGAAAGACACACATCAACGTTTGGTAGCTGCCACGAAACTAAGCACCCAAAACATACACTTAAAAACAACAAAACTAAAAAATTATGTTTAAAAATATATATTTTAATTATATACAAATAGATACAAAAAACTACAGTTCAAAGTTCCATCATTTTTGTCCATTTCTAAATTACATTCTTAATAATGTTTGATACAATTTGCAATATAAAACAATACAACAATTTACAATATACAAACTTATGCAAACAAATTAAATATTTATATTTATGTCTTTGCATGAAATAACCAAGTAGCTGCTATGGCATAGGCACCCAGAATATACACTTTCTGTTGATGCAAAAAAAATCTAGTTAAAATGGCCAGGTTTTTAATTATATAAAAATATTATAAATAATATAAAAAAGGCATACAATTAAAAAAATATATATTTTAATTTATTTATTTTTGCATTAAATAATTGGGTACTTTGGTGTCATTTTAACTACATTTTTAACTTTGAACTACTGAAATAGAAAATATAATTTTTAAATTATAAACGTAATGTTTGATACAAGTTTTGTAATAAATATAAACTCATAAAAAAAATGAAATATATATATATATAATCTATTTAGTTTTGTTGTTGTTTGCATGAAATAACGAAGTAGCTGCCATGACACTAAAGTACCTCAAATATACACTTTCTGCAGAACCTAAAGTTTAGAAGTAAAAAAACATTTTAACAACAGATCCATAATTTTAGATAATTTCTAAATTATAAATGTAATGTTTGATACAGGTTTTGTAATATAAAAATGCAAAAAAAAAAAAAATAATTATACATATATATATATATATATATATATATGTATCTTGCAGTCTTACCCCCTTGATGTCGAAGTCGGCCTGTGGCGTGACCTCAGAACTAACGGCAAGGGCACAGAGCAAAACTCCTAGCACAATGGTTGCCATGGCTACTGCAGAGCTCAGTCTGGAGTGTGTGGGAATTTGGGCCTCGAGAGCTGAATTCTGAGCGCAGAGTCGCGCTGCAGGAGCTTATATAGAGCCGAACCCCGTTACATAAACACACGCCCCCTACACACACAGCCACACACACATCCACATACACACATCTACATGAGCAGAGCACATACCAAAAGTGCATTAGAATTATTCAAACTAACACAAACCGTTCAAGAAATCTTTTTTACTTTCAGCTTTGCATTAATACATCATATTACTTATTTTCTGATTTAGTTAACTTGTGCTGACAGTTTTTCCTCCAAATTACATCTACTGTACACACACACACACACACACACACACACACACAGACACATATCTGTGCTGCCGGATACTCAGCACACATCTAAATCTCAATGTCATCCATTCAGTTCTCACTTTTCATTGTGTGCAATCACACACACACACACACACACGGGCATAAATAATGTTGGGTTTAGGGCCCCTTTCGTTTAACTGCTTTGTTATACAACAGTTGGCACAGAGGTTTGTGAGGGGGTGTATTTCCTTCTCAACCAGAGGCTACACACACACGCCCCTTAAAACTCAAAAATGTCAAGACAAGATCAGCTTATTTGGGTCAAAGGTGTCACACACACACACACACACACACACACACACACACACACACACACACACACACACACACACACACACACACACAAAGTGGTGTCCAAAAGTTAAAATTTCACACCTTGTCACATTTTGAACAAAACACACACATTGCACACATGAACAAAACCTCCAGCATGACTTCTTTTTTTTTACATAATTCAAAAACAATTCTAAAACTTTATTTCCAGGTTTCAATGCAAAAAAATAAAAACAAAATAAAATAAATATAAAATCACAAACAATTAAATTTAAAAAATCCAGATTTTCAATGTGGTCACAGTCTTTTGGACTCCACCGTATGTTGTATACAATATGGCAATTTTTAATGCTACATTACAACATCAGAAGTATCAGTAAATGTATTACTGTATATACACTCCGGTTTTAAAGTTTCAAATATTTTTGAAAGTCTCTTCTGCTCACCAAGGCTGCTTTTATTTGATCTAGAATACAGTAAAAATTGTGATTACAATTTAAAATAACTGTTTTTTATTGTAATATATTTTAAAATGTAATTTATTCCTGTGATCAAAAGCTGTATTTTCAGCATCATTCCTCCAGTCTTCAGTGTCACATGATCCTTCAGAAATCATAATATATGCTGATTTGCTGCTCAAGAAACATTTCTGATTATTATCAATGTTGAAAACAGCTGTGCTGCTTCATATTGTTGTGAAAAAAATATTTATTTTAGGATTTCACAATTCTTTGCTGAATAGAAATCTCAGAACGACAGCATTTATATTTATGTTGTATTTGTTGTCACTTTTGATCAATGTAATGCATCTTTGCTGATTAAAAGTATTAATTTATTTAACAAAATTATAACACTGATCCCAAACCTTTGAATTTTGGTGTACGTAATACAAAGGTCTATTTTTTTGTGTGTGTAGTTTGTGTACTTGTCTTTAAATGTGTTCCATCTGTGGTTAATGGTTGGAAAAGAGCCACAAAATAATGAACAGAAAGATATGACAGCAAACAGACCAACAGGGTGATAAAGCACAAAGAGCTGCTGTATCTGTCTCTCTGGCTCGTGTTCTGGGCCGCTCTGGAAGCTGGAACAGAGAACAATGTCAGCATTTCACATTGAAAACACAACGTTTAGAGTGAAAACCCCGCAGTCACTTGCATGCACAACAAACACACACAGTTAAACACACTCTATATCAGCTGCAGTCACATTCAGACTGTTTTTGCTCTCCGGTTTTAGATTTGAGCAGTAATTATGAAGTTTCGTACCTATGAAAATCACAGCAGGAAACGTTTTTAGTTTCACCCCATATAAAGCTACCTGAGGAATTTGCTCTTTACAGATGTTTCCTGTTGTAGATGTGCGATACGCCTATATGTTTAGCCTATAAGAGACGTAAACGCCTGCAAACAGTCACAGCATTTTCTAAGAAACAGCTTTTCTGAGAACAAAACTGTCTCTGTCTAACTGTCTGTCTTCTGTCTGTCATATACTGACACATTTACTATGATTCAGGTAAAGCAGGTATTTATGGATGTTTTTGCAGGTGTAAACTCGCCATCTGAGCTGATAACCTGATTCACAAATACCTGAGAGGTTTTAACAGGTACAGAAAAACAGAGCTCTATTTAATCTATATGATCAGATTTACGTGCTTATATTTTAATTAAAGGCAAGATAGTGATTCACTACTTGTGCCATTAAAAATAGAAATAAAAAAATGAAGTAAAATATGAAATAAAAAATCAAATCAAATAAAAATGCCTTTCTCTAAAAGACACTTTTCTCTACAAAGTACAACAGCATTTTTATTTATGTATAAAAAAGGGATTTAGTGCCTTGTAAAAAGTAAGATTGCAAGAATAAAGTCATAATATTTTGAGAATAAAGTCAAAATGATGAGAATAAAGTTAAAATTACTTTATTCTCAAAATATTACGACTTTAATCTCACAATCCTACAACTTTATTCTCAAAGTATAACAAGTTTAATCTCTTATTGCTGTAAGACTATTCTAGTATTGATACTACTTTATTCTCATAATTTTTACTTTATTCTCAAAATATTACCACTTTAATCTCACAGTGCTATGACTTTATTCTCAGATTATTACAAGTTTAATTTCATATAAGACTTTATTCTTGTAATTTTGACTTTATTATCAACAGTGTTACTCAAAGAATGTATTAAATTACTCATAACTAGTTACTCATTTCAAAAGTAATATTATTACTTTACTTATTACTTTCTAGTTACACTACTAGTAACATTACTTTTTCTTCACGCCCCACAGAAGTTGTAACTGTGTATCTTCCACATACAATTCTAGTGATTGTTAGTGACATTCAAGTAGAAGTGTTGCATTAATCTCATTAATCGTCATGTGTAGCTTGAAGCTAATTGTAATTTCTCCTTTACCCATATATGATTATATTTCATCATGTATTTTATCAAATCACATAAGTTTGTAAGAAACTTACATTTTCCAAAAAGATTTTTAATTATAGTAATATAATGTACCAAATGCTGATCAGAGGGATGTGGGTGGGATGTAATACCAGAGTAAAGTAAGCCACAACTTACTCGACAGTGCTCAGATCATCTTTTTTCCTGACAAAATCAATATAATGCAATATTTCTATCTGCTGAATGTAAGCTTTTCCATATTCCAAGCTTGCCTGCTGCACTGGGGACATCACATGCATGTGTAAATCGTGAAAATTATGAAAATAAATCTAGGAATTATTTGACCATTGGATTTTAAATCAGCGGGGTTGAGGCATCAAAAGTAACTAAGTAACTAAGCTGTTTTATGGATGGTAACTGTTATTACTGAATTATTATGAGTAATTAGTTACTGCAAAAAGTAATATTATTACAGTAACTAAGTTACTAGTTACTGCCCAACACTGATGATCAAAATATTAAGATGTCAATCTCACGATGCTATTACTTTATTCTCCGATTATTACAAGTTTAATCTCATATAAGACTATTCTCGTATTGCTATGACTTTATTCCCATAATTTTGACGCTATTATCTAAATATTAAGATGTCAATCTCACAATGCTATAACTTTATTCATGGTAATTTTTACTTTATTCTCCGATTATTACAAGTTTAATCTCGCACAAAACTAGTCTCGTATTGCTATGACTAAATATTAATCTCACAATGCTTTAACTTTATTCTTGTAATTTTGACTATTCTCGAACTATTACAAGTGTAATATAAGACTTTATTCTTGTATTGCCACAACTATATTCTCGCAATCTCAGATGTATTTGTTTATTATAAATTTTTACTTTATTCTCAAAATATTACGGCTTTAATCTCACAGAGCTATGACTATATTCTCAGTTTATTACTAATTTAATCTCGTATAAGACTTTATTCTTGTAATTTTGACTTTATTATCAAAATATTAAAATGTCAATCTCATAATGCTATAACTTTGGTCATTTTTACTTTATTCTCAGATTATTACAAGTTTAATCTCGTATTCTCGTATTGCTATGACTTTATTCCCATAATTTTGATGCTATTATCTAAATATTAAGATGTCAATCTCAAAATGCTACAATTTTGTTCTTGTAATTTTGACTTTATTCTCAAACTATTACAAGTTTAATATCATATATAAGACTTTATACTTGTATTGCCACAATTATATTCTCGCAATCTTAGATTAATTTTATTTATTTTTTATTTTTTACACAGCACTAAAACGCTGTCATACATGGGGACTACAGGGCTCTGTTGTTCCCTTTCAGTCGGTCACTCTCGACGTCACGTCGGAGG